>NC_136499.1:47847081-47917081 GCF_053919585.1 Euprymna scolopes
AGGCTTCTATATGGTTGACTATTTAAAAAAAACTGATGGCATATAATGATAGATGTATCAAGACACAGGAATGGGTATGCTTGATCTGGCAGAACGGTGGTTCGTTAAAATTTTGTGTGGGAATAAAAAATTTAATAAAAAGTTTACAAGTGTTTTTGATATAGATGTACATAAGAATACTTTGATGAGTATGTTTTAACTTAAATAGGGATTGTATAATAACGTGGGGCCTGCGTTCGCGCCAGGCCTCCATAGAATGGAAATAGGCACAGACTTTAATAAAGACTTTTCATATCTATCTGTGTAAGTATATTTTGATAATTATGTTTATGTTTGAAGAAATATGGTATTATAAAATTATTGGGTGTTCGTTTGCACCTGACCTCCATAGAATGGAAATATGTCACAAAGATTAACAAGGTTTTTTTAATATATATCCACAGAATATTGTTATAAGTGTTTCAGTTTGAACAGGTATGGTATAATAAATTATGGTGTTCATCCATTTTATTTTTACTTTCATCATATTTTGCTCCTTTTTTTTGTTTTTGATACCCCAAATTCAACCCAAATTTACAACCCTTCCTTTTGATAACCTATCATACTTTCATAAATCAGAGTCCATTTTCTGTAGGCTATCTTTGAACCCAGTCAACGACGGGTACTTTTGCTAGTATATATATATATATATTATATAGACAAATATTAAATAGCCGCTACACTGAACATGCTAACGTTTCGGACAATTGGTTGGCAACAAACCAAAAGTCGCTCGTCAGGTGACATAATGAAGCTTTTTTGCCATTGATTCAAAATGGACGACTCAAACAGCGTGGTAAGTTTGATTTCTTTTCTTGTCTAATTTTTCATCTTAAACAATAAATAATTACCATTCTAGTTATTGCGATATTTATGTTAGTGTTTAGAATTATCTAAAAAAAAAAAATGAACTTGCATATTTTACTTAAAGAATAAATGTTTACATCTTAGATAGCATTAAAAATTCGCTAAGAAAAAATCAGCACGCGTCATTTGTAACCAATCATTGTTATTTTTTATTGTAAAATTTTCAGTGCTTATTAAGAATTGCACTCATTAAATAAAGCACAGAAATCCAGAAATAATTGTCATATTCCTAAAATCATGTAAATTGATAAAGTAGTTTTTGTTATGTTTTTTTAACTAATAAAATCCTAGAGACGAGACGTTGCGGTACTATTGCAGAGAGTGATCCGGACGTAAATAATAATATTATTATTTAAAAAGCCATTCTTAACATGGGGAGGGTGTTTTTTTCCTATTCTACACTTCAACCTTACAATTGAATAAAAAAAAAACATCATAAAACTTTAATTAAACTTGGAAATACGATTTAAAAAATAGCGCGGCACTCTCTGCACTAGCACCGACGTTGCGAGTCTGTCTCTGCTCTATCGTTATTTTCATGGTAAGGGCTCGACTGAGTTCCGATCTATGCCCCCCTTGCCAAACTTTCACCAGAAACACTTGACTAGCTAAAACCAATATAAACGATTTCCACCACTATATGTGCCTAAATTTTTACGCAGATTCCATGAACAAAGTTTATTTCTTAGAACTGCCCGCCTGTAGAACACTGTTCGGTACTCGTTGGGCGTTGTATTCCATGGCGACGAGCAGAAAAATTTAATGAGTAAATGTTTACTTTAACTACAACAGAACACCGACCAATAAAATTTGTTTCCGGGGTCGCTGACAAAGAATCTGATATTACAAACCCGTCGCAAATTTACCGTTTGCATGGTATTAACCCCTGCGCTATCGCACTATTTTGTGCCAACTCATCGCCATCGTTTATGCTATTCTTACATGTTTAGACAAGCTTCTGGGCTTGACCTTCACTCCTGATCTGAAATGGAACACGTACATCAAGTCTGTTGCCAAGGTCGCTGGAAAGATGGTGGGATCCTTCTACCGCTCCAGAAGATATCTCACTACTGATGCAATTCCCTATCTATATAAAAGCCAAGTACGTCCAAGGATGGAATACTGCTGCCATATCTCGGCAGGAGCTTCTAAAGAGGCCTATCCTGCCTTGACAGAGTACAAAATAGACTTCGTGGCTTAGTGGGGGATGCCCTTTTCTCTTCCCTGCAACCTCTCTCCCACAGAAGAGACGTTGCAAGCCTATCTTTGTTTTATCGTTATTTCCATTACAGGTGCTCGCTTGAACTCCAATCTCTGATCCTCCCCTTGCCAATCTTTTACGAATAACACCCGTCTATCTGAATCCACTGTCAAAAACTTTCCCCACTCTTTATCCATGCATAAATCAAAACGTAAATTCCATGAACAAAGCTTCTTTCTTAGAACTGTACGCCTGTGGAACTCTGTTCCGTCTGCCTGCTTCCCTCCTGACTACAACTTGGATGTGTTCAAGTCCAACATAAACAAATTCCTGATGAACCGCCCCCTTTAGTACACACTTTAGATATACACACTAACGTACTGTACTTACAATAACCCTTACCCCTGAGTGGCTTCGGGGCCTTGAGTAGTGGTGACCACCTTGTAAAAAAAAAGAAAAAAAGTCATCTTATTCTCAATTTGCCTTTGGTGGTAAATAAGCTTCATTACGTCGCCTGACGATTGACTTTTGGTTTCTTGCCAACAAATTGTCCGAAACATTAGCATGTTCAGTGTAGGGGCTATGTAATATTTGATTATATAAATAAGAGTATCATATAACAAAAGTTATAATAGAATTGTTGAAAAGTCTTCAGAATAAGTGAGAAACGGTTTCTTCTGATTGGCTGTTGGTTACCATAGCAACTTTTTCGTCGTTGACACCTTAATTAATCATAGCCGGAATGTCGCTCGCATGCCATCTTATTTGGATTGTATAGAGAGCGTTAACAAAAGTGATGCTCTTGCCGTGCTAGGACTGATAATATTTCGCTTATAATGTCGCCCGTTAATTTTTTCTCTCTTTTTTGTCCCTTCCTTCTGTTTTACTTAATCGCGTCTTTTATTTGATTTTTTTTTATTTAGTCAATTTCAGAAGTTGGTATTTTTTATGTATTGTTGACAATGTGTACGATATTGAACACAAAAAAAGATATTATTTAAAGGCAAAGCCTAGAAAAAGCATGGATTACATAGAAAAATGTGAGCATTAAAAGTAATATGGTTAAGATTAAACTTAGAAAAGTAAAAGGACTAGTTGTTAAAACTGGACAAGAAGAAGAACGGATATTCTAGTAAAAAATATGAATTTATAACTTACAATATTGCAGCATCAGGATTTTTTTTAAAAATTCAAATTAACATTATATATAAATTCTTAAAGCTGCAATATACAAATTTATTATATTTTTTACTATTTTTACTATTAAATGTGTTTTTAACTCTTTCTCAAAGTGTTTTTTAACATGTTTTATTAAATATTTATTCGTGTATATATATATATATATATATATATGTATATGTATATATATATATATATATATATATATATATATATATATATATATATATAAGAACAATAGGAATGGGAAATGAAGTTACAAAACTATATATTGGTGGATATAGATTGGTTCATTTATTCAATAAGGGAATACAAACAAGTGTGTGTGTGTGTGTGTAAATTATAAAAACATATTTGTATACACACAGGAACTAGTGCTTCATGCTTTCGTACACATCAGTGAAGGAAGAGACAATTGTCGCTGATAAGCTTATTAGAACTCCTTTATGATTTCCCCTTCGATTCCATTATCAATTAACGTTACTTCTGCGCCACAGTAAACCACTACGATCATCAAGGGAAGTTTAATATTTATGAAGCTAAATATAGGAAAACGCTATTAAAACGATCTAAAGTGATCGAGCCACGGCAATCGCGATCTCGTAGAAGGCAAGCCTACTACTTTTATTTCCCATAACCTGCTCAACTGTTAAGGAATTACTTCTTAAAGGGGCGATATATACATATATATATATATATATATATATATATATATATATATATATATATATATACATACATAAATATATATATATATAATTATATTTTTACTATAATAATTAAATATCTACACATACTAGTGTTTTATCCTTTCGGGAATCTTCAGTTCAGGGCGTCAACGATTAATACCAGTCGAACGATTCGAACTCGGCAACACGAGACATCTCTGGCTCGATTAGCAAAGACCGTATCCATTCGGCTACCATTACCCGCGTGAAATAACGTTGAATTTAAACATTTTAATTTTAAATGCTCTTTACGTCAGTCAGGCAGTTATCTAATCGTTATACGATGATCTATGTATAAGAGCTAAATTGACAGACTTTAATTCAACGGAAAGTGCTCAATGATAACAAACGAATTTCTTAAAGGGTCTGTAATATATATATATATATATATATATATATATATATATATATATATGTGTGTGTGTGTGTGTGTGTGTGTGTGTGTGTGTGTGTGTGCGCGCGAAAGCTTGTAATTTTCAGTAAACATCAAATGAATGACAAAAAGTTCGTTACCGTGGAAACTGTTAAAGTGTTTCGCATGTTTAAATTAATATACGCATCCGTGTATTTATATTGAGGAGAAATATTAAGAAGAGTTTCACATTAAAAAAAATCACAAGATGCCTTCGTTTGAAATTGATAGCTTTAAATCAACTTCCAATAATAAAAAAAAACTCTCTAACCCCAATGCAAATATAGGTTTTCTTTCTGATCATTCTGAAGTGCACGCTCCACATTATATGAAATAGAGATAAGAAAATAAAAAAAAGGTGGAACAGGACAAAAAGAGATTAATGGATATAATAACGCTTATAAAGGGAATATTTTGTGTAGAAATTGTCGATGATGAAAACGTTATAACAAAAGTATGTATGACAGACAAGTAAAAATAGTACATCAAACATTCGTTACAAACCAATAGAAATGCTATAACATGATAATGCCTGGGGTAACAACAATGTTTCATAGAAAACTAAAGTATACCAAAGTAACAATATTTCTACCAAAATTTTAGTGTGATATTCAAACAAATATGCCATATGGAAATATACCATATCAAATTTAATCGAAACTTGCCGACATTATAAGGTTGAACAATAAAATATTCGCTCTCGAAAACACATGATTCCATGTCCGTTTGATTAAACCTGTTTTTTTTTTTTGTAGATCTTCTACTTGTTTAGTTGTCTACAATTCCCAAAAGCGATTGAAGCCTTCTAGCATGCCTCAAAGTGACACAATGTTAAACAATGGAAATTGGAGATGCGCCGCTGTACAGCTCATGTTTTCTACCGATTCAAGTTGTTACAAAAAGAACATTGCCAGCAGTCTCAAAATGCATCGCTGGATTGCCACGAAAAAGTGGGACGTGTTGATGGTGATGAAAACAAAGTTTTCGGTCACAGTTATGATATTTTGTTTGGTTTCAAGTTAGGGACTCAACCTGCCATATCACATCTTTGAAGTCGACTTGAAAGTCAACACCAAAATGTACCTGGATCTGCTGAAGTGTGTAGTGATTCCCTGGTGCAATCAATTGGTTTCTAGTAGACCCCCGGTGTGGCAACATGAGTCGGTACTGGCTCACAAGTCCAAAGAGACTCTTCCTTGGCTTCAGAAAAAAAAGTGATAAAACTATGTATCCACTTTCACTGGCCCCTTTCCTCCTGCGACCTGGCCCGCTGAACTACTTCCTTCGGTCATAAGTCGAGAATATAACCAATATGATCTCCAACCACATCAAAGCCAACCTTATCTCCGCCATCTACCAAGTATTCGTTGAGCTCCCGCCGGCGTTCCCGCCGGAGCACTGTAGGAAAGGCATACTCCCAGTTCCAGCCCCGTATAGAAGTGATGAAGACTAAAAGCGGCTAGATTTAATGTATACCATCCTTCCTACATATTCAAGTTACCTGAATATTTTTTTATTAAAATACACTTGTAGTGTTGTTTTGTTTTTATTTGAAATACATTTGTAATGTTGGTATTTATTTGAAATACTTTTGTAGTGTTGTTTTTAGGGCGGCAACTTTATCGTTCAACCTTGTTTTTTCTATACTAAAATAAAGCGTAACCTAAAGATGACTATTCATACAGATGCTTAGTGTGACAAACTGACAACAATTCGATATCAACGTAAAGTCTGACATACGAACATATATTTTACAACAAGAAATATGTCTGACAAAATGATATACGAAATATGAGTATTACAGACGAACAGCAATTATGGAGCAAAAGTTATGCGTTACAGACCGAGAGAAATACTGTATCAAACTTAAGCGTTGCAGACGAAAACCAATTTTATATTAAAGTTATGCGTGTTAAATAAATAAAAATACTAAACCCACCTTAAGCCTTACAGACGAACAAGAGTTTTTTTTTAATATGTTTTAGCTATACTGCATAACGCTGTCACACAAGTTCGCGTTATATCGTTCAAGTCAAGCGGTGCTAAGCCTGATCAGTACTACATGGGTGACAATTTTTGAATACCAGCTGTTGTATGTTCCCTCTGCTTATCTCGGCATTGTTTGCCAGTCACCCTAGTCTTATCTTTGCTACTCAGGACACGTGGGCTTTGAGATTGCGCACACCTTGCTTTGCGATTACATACGCAGGCCCTCCTACAAGGAATATTTATTTTCTCCCAAGACAGAGCGGAGGTCATTATGCGTGGCAAACAAACAAAGATGCTATACTAAACTTAAACCTTACTGGTCAACAAATATTATTATAGCTTGACGAACGAACAAATATTTTATATAAACTTTTTATCTGGCAGACCAACTGAGATGTTACACTAAACTTATGCATTACAGAGCAACAACAATTTTATATCTATTCAAAAGTTAATTACAAAAAACAATGCTATTTCCACCAATAAACTGTATAATTAGAAAATGAACTTTGACATGCCAGACAACAATAATTCCATATGAATTTAAACGCGATCAACTCTGAGAAATGCTTTTTTTTATTTTATATCACAGACCAAAGTGTAGACATGCTCTCCTGATATTATTGTATATATCTCATCAATATTTTGCTTTAACGATGATATTGTTGTTTTAACTTTAGCATGAGAGAGTATTAGTAACTCTGTTTTTGAAGTTAAGCATTACACAGATATAAAGATTTAAATGAAAATTTCATTGTAACAAAGCAAGAGAAATATTAAATTATAACCATGTACAAATTCAGCTCATTGTTTCCGTGGTTATCTTTTTTTTTCATCTTCTCTTTCTGTAACGTCTCTGATGCGTGCGCGGTGGCTCAAAAATATATTAGAATAATAAAAAAAGAACAACTCACGACAAAACATAGGAAACATACACTGTGCATGGAAATTTGACTCTAAGATCGTGCTTGACGTGATTGATCCTGTACATCCAAAGGCCAACATCTGCGATCCGTCGAAACCGTGTTCCTCAGTTGATATCAGCTCATTTCGATTTGAATATTCCTCGACCTGATCCCAGCAAGGACTTATTTTCAACATTGTTCAACTCCAACCTGTCGTCAACCGTCACAAATCTAAGACTGTCGGTAAACCACCCTCCAATATAGTAAACTGTCAGAAAATATCATCGTTAATTCTAAAACTACCTCTGGAATATTCCTTGATTAAAAATCCTATTTTACCGGGGTTTTCTTTTTCTGTATTCTTTTGTGAAGTACACCCTGTCCCTTTGATGATACACTCTTCCTAACGTGGTTGGAATTGTTTGTTATTTTAAAAAAAATATTACAATATTCCCGGGGGATAACTTCGATATTATCATAATGTGACAGATATAAATTGGCTTTAAAATTTTTTTTAAAAAAAGGAGAGAGTAAAAAAAATATGGCATCGTGTATACAGACGATTGGACCTATCTGAAAGAAGACGTGTCTATTCAATCTACAATGTTAGCAATGAAAATATTATTCCAAACTTAAATGCGACATTACAAACAAAACGAGAGCCCTTGCAACTTCACATGATTTGGTGTTTAATGCTCTTCCTATATAAAAGTGAATAAAAATGTCCAAGGATAGTGGCGTTGTTGAAGACGCCCTTTCTTGCTTTCATGAAATGTTACATTTTTGAGTAAGTTTTGATTATTTTTAAATTTGGGACGATTGTCGAGACCCCCTTTCACATGAGGGTTTCATGCCAGCCGTTTTGGTCTTATGTTAACTCAAGCATTCGATACTATTTGAGTAAGTAAAAATTTTAAAAGAAGTTAAACCACATAACACATTTAGATTTGTAAAAGAGCAACTTATCTTGCCTTTGGTGACATTAATTTTTGCATTTGTTTTTTTACTACTTTTCGTTTTTTGGATCTTTTTTTTTTCAATTTTTGGAAAAATTTCCATTAGGGTCTGCTCCGGAAATTAATCCCTATTTTAGTCACATAAATTAGTTCGACGTACAAGTCGTGTTCGTATTTGACAAAACGTTAGCTTTGTTCTTAAAACAGATAAAATAAGAGAAAAAGGGTCGGATTCAGATTGCTTCGGGTCAAGATCACAGTGTAGTATCTGTTCTTTACATGCTGCACTTCAATTTCTTGTTCTCTGTTAGCCAAAGAGAAATCCTTCACGACTGAGACAATTTTAATTTTGGTTCCTTTTCTCCGCATTAAAAAAACAACCCTGGTGTCTAACTCTGTCCCGTGGGGAGGCATTGTAAATAGGAACAATCAGTGTGTTATGTCTTCTCTCTCATCGCCGCTGCTGTCGTAATTCTTTTTTCATCCTCTTCCTAACTGACAGCATCCTTACGTGCACGAGAAAAATCTGATCCTCCCCTAGAACCAAAATGGACCATTTTATATTGGCGCCGCGAACCATTTTCACTTATCTTCTTACGTTTTTGTATCGGTCGGATTTCCCGCTGGAATAACAGCGCTTCCTATATGGAGGAAACATGACACCCGTTGGCGCTTATTGTTCTGCTTCTTTACGATGTTATTCAATTTTTCTATATTACTAATCTACTTTTATATCTTATTCCGGGTGATACAACTTAGCATCTTTTTTCACAGAGAAAACCTTGCTTTTAAGTAATATATTCTCAATTTCTTTCAATATTTTAAATCTCCTTATAGTTATGTTCACCATTTTACTGATTATTTCCTTATTTCTCGCTTTCGAGTTGGGTTTGCACTTGGTGTGATGTCCTATCAGTATAAAAATCGGAAGAAAATTCAATTACTAAAAATTGTCTAATTTATAATTAATATGTTTCACGCGAATCATATTTAAGACTATAAAGAAATTTCGCGTTTCACTGCTTAATATGTTGGAATGCTTATAATCTGTGTACGCAACAGCCGTGTTATGTAGTCGTGTGTTTTGCCTAATACCTACTCGTAAAGAACAATAATCGTATAAAAGGGTTTAACTTTTTAAAAAAACTTTTGTTTATTGGAAATATAAAAAAAGGTTTGCGGTGATGAAAATTATGGGAGCGAAGGAAGATTGGGTTGTAAAATATTGACAAGCAAGGAAAACGATGGTAAGAGAAGGCGTGGAAAGGAAAAGAGAAGACCGGATAAAAATCGGGTGCAAATATATTGGATTCGTGTGAATTGCAGTTGGCGCTAAACATTATTAAAAGATGGGAGAAAACAACGGGGAGAATGCTACGAGTGAAGAAAGTATAGGGGCAATTTGATGTAGAGAAAAGGAAGGATAACTAATAAGATGTGTGTTGATCTAAAATACATACAGAATTGAAGCCAGGATAAATGTGTTGGAAAGAGGGAAATCAATTTGGATGAAAGGAATGGAAGATAACTGGTGGAAAAGGCTGATTAACATATTTTAAATACAGTACTTAGTGCCAGGATTAAAATGATTTTAAACAAACACATACACTAAGCAACCTATTGATGCACCATTTTATGTATCATTCACACGGTAGTGTTTGAATATATAGTTAAGTGTCAGTTTTAATCATTTATATCTACTTTAAAGCCTCACGCTTACACATTTTTCAACAAAATTTTCAACAATTATTACAGCTATATTGTGAAATGTTTTTAAATTTTCGTTAATTAAAACAAAGGTTATGATGAATTTTATGATCTTCAAAATCTAAAAAATATGTAAGGAGGTGAACGACTACTGTTTTTACTAATTCACTAATGAAAGCATGGAAGGGAGATAATTGGGGATGTTATTGAAAGCAGACGAGTGGTGTACATTGTCATTACATGTGTTTATTTGGCAAAAAAAAAAAAAGATTGAAATTGAACAAGCAACAAGTGAATTTATTGGAAACCTGGAAAAATCATGGATTCCAACAGAAAACTGCACGCAGAAAAAAGCAATAAAGTTAAACTTAAAAATGGAAAAGTAAAGGACTATTGGTTTACAATTGAAAAGAAAAGATATTCTAGTAAATAATATAATAACTTTATAATAAAAATATTGCAGCAGTAAGAGTTTATATTTAATAAATTCAATTTATAGCATTTTATAATTAATTCTTAATGCTGCAATATTCTAAGCTATAAATTTATTATAGTTTTACTAGTATATATTGTCCTTTTTTCAGTTTTAGCAACTAGTCCTTTACTTTTCTATGTTTAAGCTTAACCATATTACTTTTCATGTTCTTTTTTTTCTATTGTAATATATATATATATATATATATATATATATATATATATATATATATATAGAGAGAGAGAGAGAGAGAGAGAGATAGATTAGCAGGTCGGCAGGTGTTGTTCGGTTCATGATTTAAAGTCGATTTATTTAAATTAATTTATGTAATTTATATTTAAGTTACTTTTTTAAGTAATTATAATGGCACCAGTGGTGCCAAAAAAACGAAATAAGCTTTATCTATTTAATTTATGAGACTTATTCCTATTTAAGCTACGAGTGGTTTTCCCCGTTTACTTATTATAAATAGACACGGGTGTGTTTTATACTTTCATAAATCCAACACGTTGAACACTATCAGCAACATGCTTATACTTTGGATATTCGGTGTATCTAAAATGGTATGTAGTTGAAACTTTTTGCACGGCAAGTTCCAAAGCGCCCATTGTTAATTTGATACAAAAATTATCGTTTTCTACGAGACAACGAAAACAGAATAGATGACAATGTTTAAAAATTGCAATAATTTCCTTTTAATTAGTTACAATATAATGTGTGGTACATTCCAACCAATTGCATAGTTATATGTTTTCTTCTTCTTTCTGAAAACTGAGTTTACATCGGAGATTTATATAATGTAACAATACTCATACGATCTTATATATATATATATATATATATATATATATATATATATATATATATATATATATAGGTGTGTGTGTATGATTGCTACTTCTTAACAGAAGTTTGCCATCTCTTCAGTTAATTGTTTGGCGTCAGTGTGCATGTAGGTGACTTTTTAATGAAGCTTTAGTCCTACATCAAAGTACACATATGTGACATAAAACAGTTCCTTTTTGTAAATGTGATCACATAATAATATTTTGAATCCTCGAATTTCGTCTCAGGCCACGTTTAGATTTGCAGATTGCACAACAAATATGGCAACTTAGAATTGGAGGATGTGCTATAAAAGCCTCTTCATAAGACTGCCATTCCTGTCTCTGACTGTGTAATTTTAGACGATTAACAAACTAAGCTTTTTGACAAAAGGTATCTTCACCGGTTCATGTTGCCATTTTTATGACATTATATTTTTGTCCTGCTTTCTTAAAACGCGTCTTATGAGTAAGTGTTAATGTCTATATGTTTATATGTTTTTAATATTTATTAAATATAAATATATAAATCCGAAAATTGACAGTAAAATTATTGAGGATTTTTTTTTAATTTGATTTCCGAAGACCTACACGCTGTTTTTCAAAAATCTTACAACTTTCTCTGGTGGTTTTTCCCAATTGTGGTCGATCTTTCGTTTGGGCCTCACAGTTGGGCAAATCTATCACAAGTATTTTCAAGTTTTCTAGAGAATCCTTATTCCATTTTCTTGGTGTATGTTGTGGTCTTTTACCCCTATCTATCTCGCCATAAAATAGCGAAGTCTTTTGCGCTCCATCCTAAACCAGTGTACAGTCCAGCACATTTGATTTTGAATATCTTTTTCTGTTCTAGTAATATTTATCGTTCCAGAACTACAGTGTCAGGTGTTAACGTGTCCCAGTTAATATAAAGTATTCTCCGAATACAACTTTGGTGAAACCTTGTCAACAACTTGAGAATCCTTCTATATGCTGTCCAAGTCTCTGACTGATATAACAGCGCTGTGGTAACACATGCTTCGTAAACACTTATCTTTGTTTTTATGTATTCCTCGCTCCGATACCACAAATTTCTTAAGTTTTCCAAAAGAGAAACTGGCTTTGGCAATTCTATGATTTATCTCAGCATCAGTCGTACAGTCCTTACTCAGCGTACTACCCAGAAATACAAATTTGTCCGTGACATTTAACTTCTTACCATCACCAAAATGTTTGGTTCAACATATTGTGTTCATATAGGAGTGAAATAAAATATATATGTATTTTTGAAGTGGAGCGTAATCCCCAAAGCTTTACAAGTTTCTGATAACTTGTCTATAATCATCAGTGTGTTCGATTTTGAGTGTGAAACAAAGTCTCCATCATCTGCATATAAAAGTTGAAGAACAAGGTTCTGATTTTTTTTTTACTTTGCGTTGGGACGTCTAAGGTTAAAAAGATTACCTGATGTGCGGAAGTTTTTTAACCTGCAATCACTGCATAAACTTTCTCTCTCGAATTCACTATAATACTAATGTAATTTAAGGGATCATTAGTTGTTTACCATGAAAACTGTTTCGGTGTCTTAAAAACAAAACAGTATAGTAAATCATGGTTCCTCAGCAGTGTTGATCAAACACCACCTCCTTTAATCTTACGAAAAAGATATGGTACAAATATTAGATCTAGTTTGCTATTCTTAATTTATTTATCTAACCTATTCATGTTAAAAAATGAATTTCTGACCTGTGAGATTCATCTGTTTCCAAATTCAAAGGAGATATATTTCTAAATTTACCAGTCTTGAGTGTATAGGATTAGGATTAATCCATTTGACTACGTATCACATCCACTATGATTAGTATTTTTTTACATTTACATTGTTATTTATTGAACATTAAATATATATACAGGTTAAAAATATTTATAAATATATACATTTTTTAATACATTTTATACATTACTAATATAGTTTTGGATTTTCTTTATTAATATATTGTGGTTAATTTCAGACGATCCAAAAGCATCACCATAACCAATAAATGCTTTATTTAACTGTTTAAATATTTTAGTTTAATCGCCCCATTGTTTTATCATCCTTATTACTAAGCTAGAAACTGGTGGTATAAAATCTATTAATTTTAAAGTAACGCGAGCTATTCTAAAAACATTCTGACATAATGGTTCCATAAAACATAAAACTCCCATACTATATTTTTAAATATATATTAAAGCCAGAAATATAGCACGTTGTTCTCTATGTTCACAATTCAAATCTAGCTCCTTTAGATGTATAAGATCTTTATTTTTTTTGTTTTTCGATTTCATCGTTATAGTTTATCAGATAAGGTCATTTATAAATATCCTACACCCATGAAAATTATGTTTTTGATATATCATTTTTTATTTGTGATGACATATATGTATACATATATATATATATATATATATATATATATATATATATACACTCGAGTCTATGTGAATACAGATTTACCCTATATATATATATATATATATATATATGTATATATATATATATATTTATATATATATATAATTTTTATTTTTGGAATCCTTTGAGCAGAGGTTTCATAATTTGTGTATTCGTGATTTTGTGGAGAATTATTCTCATCTTAATAGCTGTTGTAGATAAGAAGTGATGATATGACAACAACTATGAGAATAGACAGATTCACACACATACACACACTCATATATATGCATATATATACGCACACACATGCATATATGTATACATACATACATATATAAATATATATTTATACATATATATATACTCCAAAGTTCCATGGATTCAAACAGTTAAAATACCTGTAATACTAATTATAATTACACACGAGAGCTCAAACCACTTGAAATTGATTTTAAAAAGATTATGGGTGTGACAACACGTCGCGTATCTCCCTCTTTCTCTCTCTCTCTCTTTCCTCTCTCTCTCTTTCTCTCTCTCTCTCTATATATATATATTATGATTAGTTGTATATTTGTATTTTGATTGGTTTCGCAGCAGATATATTTCTGACGCATTTATACATTTATACTGGAATGCTTTTAAAACTATAGTTATCTATCAAGTTATATATATATATATATATATATATATATATATATATATATATATATATAGCTATCAAGTTAAAGTTTTCAGGAAACAAAATCATGAATTAAAACGACTTTTTTTAAGAGTACTAAATAAACGAGAAATATATTGTAATTTTATTCATACAGACAAACATTACATCCAGGAAAGACGGCTTTGAGTGGCACATAAGCTTTATTATGACGAGGACTTTTGGTTTTCGCAAACTAATTGTTTGAACCTAAGCATGTTCAGTGTACCGACTATGTAATATTTGCCTACATAAATAAAAAAATATTTTAAACACACACACACACACACACACACACACACACACACACACACACACATATATATATATATATATATATATATATATTCTTCCTGATTATTATGTTCAAGAGGTAAACCAACACATAAAATTTTAACGAGGTTCATAGAAGAGTGATGAATACTGAACTACGGTAAGATACACTTTTTGTATTTGTTTTTTATGTGGCTACAAATTCATGAGCACGTTTCGGTCAGCCAGTTAAGTAACTAAAACCTTATACCAAAGTAAAATCAGTAATTTGTTTCATATATACAAGATCGCTTATAACTAGCTGACTGAAACATGTTCATGAATGTTTAGCGATATATGGATGATTATGCAAAACAAACATATATATATAAGTATATATAGTAAGTTATAAAATATATATGGCGATTAAGCTACACTGAATATTCCGCGTTTCATCCACTCTAGGGCTCTTCAGGCTTATGCGCGAATTTTGTGGTTGTCTGTCGTTTTTATATACGCACCTTCTATTGAGATTTTAGTTAGTCAATCAGCTTTCTAGCTCCCTTCCTGTCAGCTAATGAACATGCACTTACCGGACAAAGGCCGATTTGACCTCTGGTTGGCCTGTTCCTTTGTGTGTGATCTATTTAGCCTGGATATCTAGTTTCTTGACCTGTTTTAAACCTCGGTTAGGGTTTTTTTATGTTAGTTTATATATATATATATGTGTACATATATATACACACATTTATATATATATGTATATATATATATAAATACACACATATATGTGTGATAGTTTATGTATATTCATGTTTATTTAATTTATTTATTTGTTTATTTTCTATTGTATCGCTATCTTAGAGTAAATTTTATCTTGTGGAGACAGTTGTTTGCGATTTCTCTTATACAGTTTAATAGATATTGGGGTTCTTTAAAGTACAGGATATATATATATATATATATATATTTATATATATATATGTGTGTGTGTGCGTGTGTGCGTGTGTGTGTGCGTGCATGCGTGTGTGTATCGATGACTCTGTACAGTCTCAATGGACACCTTTTTAATATAGCTATGCCTGTAATTGTGATGTAAGGGTTGCGCAATTCATGGCCACACCTGTCCTATATCGGCACCGCTTAACTCCAGTGGCAAGGAGGGGTTCAATACAGATAGACAACAATGCCGATATAAATTGGGAGTACGCAGCACCTGGAATTTCTATTTTTCGCCGATTTTAGTACTGATCGGGTTACACGTTGCTTAACTTTATTTATCTTACAGGAACCTATGTCAACGTGATTATGCCGAATATATCTATAATTTCCTTAAGTCATTTTAAAATAGTTTATCATTTACTAGTGGGGGAAGAGGGACGTCAGAATAGCATGATATTTTAATTTGTCCAGGTTCCATATATATTATTATAGAGTTTTGATTTCAAAAGAAAAAAATAAAGTAGAATTCAAACCGAAAATAAAACTGCAGCATTCAGAATTAATGATGATACCACTGTACCAACGTGATACGTATATGATTTAATCCAAAATTTAAAATTGAATATAAACTGAGATGAATTTTCAAAATGTATAACTATTTTTCAATTTGGACCGATTTTTCCCTCTTAAAACTATTTTAACAGGCTAAAGACACTTAAAAGAACGTCCGACAAAAATCAGTTATTTGAGGCTCCTACCGCCGCTCTGCGACTTTTATTTTCGGAGGAGAAATATTTTGAAAATATGGTGACAGACAAACATATAGCTTTTTATATATTTGATTAATAAATTATTTTTTTATAATTTTATTTATATTTTTCCCATATCCCCAAAGGTTTCCTGTATATTAATAGTAATATTTTTCAAGAATAAAGTACAAACACTGTTCTTAAAATATGCTCATTGTCAAAGGGAAATGATTTATACTAAACTCATATGTTGAAGACAAACAATTAGCTTAAAGATTTTCTAGAGGGGGTTCATCGGTTTCACTTTCTGTCTCCACCCTTTTTTCAACCTTTCTATCTCATATGCTGTCTCTGTATTTATTCCCCTCTGTCTCTGTGTCGAAGGTAGTTATTTTAAAAACAACTAACATATATACTTGTCGTCGTTCTCTTTCAACTACATTTTCTCGTTCTATGAAGCAAAGATTTACATTATTCATGAAACGCATGATTTTCTTTAAGATATTATATCCAATACGAATCAAAAGATAATTATGAATGTTATGTATGTGAATATGTTTATATATTTGTATAGAAGGCTTAACACCTAGACTAATTAACAGGGCGAAAGGGGCTATATTTGAAAGCTATATCAATTCGGTTCGTAAAACACACACCGTGGACACAAAAAAGCATATAAAAGAATAATGACATTATTAGAATGAATTTTCAATAATTTCCAGTTATATTACGTTTATTTGCTAACTTAGTTTGGCATTTTACTTATATATATATATATATATATATATATATATATATATATATATATATATATATATATATATATATGCGTGTTTGCCACTTTGTCTCGGAATCTGCTGAACAAACCCTGAGTGAAATTTTCTAGAGACGTTTTAAATGGTAAGGTGAAGCGAACTAAGTATTATGTCATCCGGGATTTAAAGATGACAAGGGATTAGTCACCACAATAAAAATTTAGTTCTATAAATTTTCTCGGAAGCTATTGTGTCGATCTATATATATATATATATATATATATATATATATATATATATATATATATATATATATATATAAATATAAATATATATATATAATAGAATAGATATGTGTGTGTAGCCGTGTAAATATATATATATATATATATATATATATATATACACGGCTACACTCACACACATATATATTCCGTTATATCTATAAAAGTGAACGTGTCTGTGTGTCTGTGTGTATGTGTACATTTCTCTACGCAATGCATCTGTCAATTTTTAGTCTACAGACTCGAGATTGTATATACAGCTACTGAAATTTGGGAAAATCTATGTGATCCGTTTTCGGCCAGAAATTTGGTTTTTAAGGGGGTCAAAGTTCAACTAGTTGACCTTTGAGAACTCTACCAGACTCCTACGACAATTTGGGGTCTAAAAACTTTAAATTTTAGATATAGGTTCGTTGGACATTGATCTAACGTAATAACTTGATTTGAGCCAAAATCAATAAATGCTAAGGGGTCATAATAGGGGTCAAAGTTAAAAAATTGACCCTATTTTCTTCTTTTTTTTTTTTGCTCAGCATACACCTCGAAACATCCGAGCAATCTCGGGCACCCATCCTAGTATATATATAAAAGTGAACATGTCTGTATGCATGTGTGTGTGTCTGTCTGTCTATGTGTCTGTCGATGTACATTTCCCTTGGCAATAACGTTGCAAATTTTAAGTCTACAGACTTGAAATTTGATATACAGGATATTGAGATTTGGAAAAATCGATGTGATCAGTTTTCGGCCAGAATTTTTGCTGTTAAGGGGTCAAAGTTTAACGATTTGACTTTTGAGAACTCTACCAAACCACTCCGACAATTTTGCGTCTAAACACTTGAAATTTTAGATATAGGTTCGTTGGACATGGATCTAACTTAATAACTTGAGCCGAAAACAATAAATGTTAAGATGTCATAATAGGGGTCAAATTTAAAAAAAATGACCGTTTCTTTTTTTTTTTGCTCAGCATACATATCGAAACACCTCAGGAACGCCGGGCACCGATGCTAGTATATATATATATATATATATATATATATATATATATATATATATATATAAGTATGTATGTATGTGTATGTAGACGTGTAAATCTCTATATATACACATACATACATATATATATATATTCACACACACATACAGAGGAAGAGAGAGAAAGACGTAGAGCAAGAAGGTCTAGCAATGTTTTAACTGTTGAAACAACAACACACTCTATTGTATTGAAAATTTCTAAATATGAAAATATGTTTCGATTTACATTGATTATTTCATCTCTCTAATGCACAACAACATTTTTCTACTTTATTTAATAAATATTAGCAAGGAACTCCGGTGTTGCTCGGGATTACATGAGAAGCACTACTGGTTTGTTTTTACTATAATCATACGACGATCGTACATTTTTCTTTTTTCATTTTGGTTGTATAAGCCGATATTCTGTTCCTGGTCTTAACATTCGAGGAGCTAAGATCTGACAGAACACTCTAGTATATTTTAGTATGTTTTATATATATGGCTTTTTCGCTCCATAGAAATAGAGTATACGTATTTGAAGTTTGTAGAGACTTGTCCACTTATGGTTTGCGTTTAACTGGGTGGACGTGTATATTTAACACACACAGAGAGTAAGAGAGAGAGAGAGAGATAGAGAAAGAGAGAGAGAGTGAGAGTAAAGTAGACAACCTATTGTATTTGTCAGAGAATTTACACGTACGATATAACTTTAATGAAAAATGAATAAATTGTAAGTTACTAAAACTGTTCGACTCCAATACACGCCTTATTTTATTTTTTTACTGGGGGGGGTAGCGTTATTATGCAAAATGCAATTCGAGTATAAGTGTTAATAGGGGTTGGGTACACAACTCCGAAATTATCGGTAATCTTAATTATTTAAGAGAACCATTCAACAAAAATTCATCGAATTAAACTTGAAAACAAACGTTTTATCGTCAGATGGACAGTATTGTGACCGTATTGTTTTCCACAGACGGGCAGTTATTTGAAAGAAACTTAGCTCATGGAATTTTTGTTTAATTTTATGCACAGATAATCGAATATTTGTTTCGAATGTTTTATAGGAGGTGTCATAGATTGCAGCTCTGACGTGTGTATTCCTTAAAAATAACGATAGAGCAGAAGCAGACTAGTAATGTCTTCTGCGCAACAAAATAGAAAGTATGTAAGTAGAAAGTTCACTGCCCACTAGATTTCGAAGACAGTTTTGTACCCTATCACGGCAAGATAAGTTACGCTTAGCAGTTCCATTCTAGTTGTAACAAGTTTTGAGACACCTTTGTCTTTCTGTGTACATCACGAAGTCGCATAGGCATTTAAGACAACTTTTATTGTTTGTTGAGAAATTATATGAATTTGCTTTCAACTAAAAAAAAAGAAACTTTTATAGTGTCATTTTTATTTACATTTTATATACCAACATTTGGTTAGGAGGGTACTTAGATATTATAAACCAGTGTTATTTTATTTACCATAAAATGTTACGTATAACCATGGTTTAAACTTGTTGCAGCAGCCAAAAAAGTCTGCAATTAAATTCTAACAATCTGTCTTCCAACCTTCTGTAGAATAGAGTTGCTGAACTTGCTCTCTCCTCCCATTGCTATATCCTGTTCGATAATATGTTTCACGCCTATCGCATGTAAGTCTCCTAGGCTAAAATGCCCTTTGGGTATCTCATCCAACATCGTTGGCAACTCGCCACTCATAACAGCTTCATCTTTTAGTCGGTCGATTTGATAGAGTTTAATCTATGACGAACCCCAAAAGAGATATTGTAACCGATATGCTATGTGCTAACTGGGGCGATTAGTGCATTGTTTCTCATCGTATGTATTAATAACTAGTTGGCTCTGCCAGATGGCTATAACTTCAGAAATCATATTTAAAAAAAACAAATGATTCTTCCATAAGTTTACTGTACACTTTTCGGATTTATTCATACAAATATTAAAAGCATATAAACATACAGACATCAAGGTGTACTCATATAAATACATGAACAGTATCACCTACTCTTATGAATAGATAAACTTCGAAGTTTATTTTATACTAGCAGGATCAGTGTACCGGTGTTGCCCGATGAAAATATGATGAAATGCCAGAAGAGTCCGATAGATGATCCACGCCATTCGAAAACAAATTGGACTACGGTCTTTTGATTGTCGTACAAATTAAATAATATAGCTTCCACTGTCTAGCATTATATGACAACTAGTAGCAGATATGAATGCCCACTTTTTATTCATATAAATATATAAACATTGACTCACATAAACGATTAATATATATGGATATTAATAAACGAGCATTAAGATGTGTTCATATATACAATGCCGGCAAAAAGAAAGTCCGCACTGTAATTTTGTTCAAAAACTGCAAATTTAAGCTGAATTTAATGTAACTATGCCTCATTTGTTTCGTCTTTTATTCTTCTATAATTTTTCCTGGTCATAGTTTACTTTTAATTGAAATATTCTAATGTTCACGTCAATTTAAAAAAATAACTTTTGGGAGAGGTCATCTTACTGATGTTCTCGACGTATGACCAAAAGTACTTCAGTGTGTTCAGGGGGGACTTTAAAGGACAGTCTGGGTCACTTTTTACTTTGATGGCCAGCGCTGAGTTCTGCTGCGACATCCAGGGTCTGCCAGCGAACATCGAATTGCATCGGAGTATCACCTCACTTTTTAGCAAATGCAGATAAACTTTGGTAGTGACTTTCAAGCCGACTCGAAGTTGTGAGGTGGTAGTTTTGCTTTTGTTTTGTTTTTCATTCTGTTTTCACCCCAAACAAGATACAGTGCACTTCGAAGTAGTGGACTACTATCGGGGGCATAAGTTGCGGGGGTATTATGAAGGGAGATGAGTAACAAGATGGCTGTTCATATGACACTTGAACTTATGCATGACAGTACAGTTGGAAAATCAGACTACCAGAAGGGAGTTCCAGATTCTAGCAGTTCTGGGGGAGAAAATATTGGAGTAGAATGCCTTTTTACACCTGGGGATCTCTACTGTAAATAGGTGGGATTTATCTGCTTGCCGGGATTGTCAGGGGCATTCATGTGTAGGGGGTACAAGTGCTTGTAGTTCGTAAGAACATTATGTGGCTCTCATTGGAAACAATACCAAATACAATAACCGTTCCCGGAAACTTTATTTTAATCCCACTGGGCACGTTCCTCTTATTTGTGGCAATCTAGCGATGCATTTTGAGGATGATGGCAATGGTTCTGTTGTCATGAGTTGGATCGGAAAAAAGCAGGATTTGTACACCGGCGACTCTCCGACCTTGTTTGCTGAAATTTTGTCATTTTCAGACATGCTAGGAAGCTCCTATCGCTTATCGGACTTTTACAGAACACGTAAACTCGTTGATGGTCTAAAACAAAAAAAAAACCAAGAAAACAGGTTTTCATCAAACAGAAATGGAATCATCTCATCTTTTCTAGGGCGACCATGTTTTCCTTCTTATTTGTGTAAACAGTACAACTTATTAAAGCAAATAAACAGAGTTTGATATTTGATACAGTTTAGCATGAACGTACACTTAACTGGACTTCAAGAGATAAAATACCTGGAAATATTTTATCAACTGTCTAATCCTTTCCCCCTGATAGTTTTATAGATTGGCAGAAGACTGAAGCTGCAAATATCAACGCTGTGATGCATGTTCGCTCCATGCTCGTTACTATTTCTTTTCAGATCGTCATCATTGAACTCCTAAATCACCTTAGAAAATCATTCGTCGAAATTTACGCAAACGGCACTACCATATTTGATAATACTTCAAAGGCATGCAATGACCAACATTTTTCTGAGTCACTCTGCTATGGTGTTGACCACATAGTATAATGGAGTAAACACTAGCTTTGCTGCATTTGAAACCAAGCTTCTTTTGGTTAACCACCAACACTTTTATCCCCACTTGACTCCAACTGAAATAAATGTCTATAGTTGTGAGGAATCACTGTGTTTGGACAAGATTCTAAGACTGATCTTCACTCTTTTCCTTTGTTGAAAGTTAAGAAAAACTGTTTCCCTTATTTTTACATCAAACATAAATTTTGGTCATTATATTTCTCAGTGTTAATATCACTTTCAGTTTGTTTTTAATTTCATGATTAAAATCATATATTTACTTATTTTCTAATAATGAATAACCAATGACGCACACTTTTTTCATGAACTAAATCACACTGTATTTTCCCCAGTGTTATATTGCATAAATAAAGTTGTCAAAGACTTTCATCACAAGTTGGTGGTTCTTAAAAGCGCCGTTTTTTTGTAACCCTTTCAGGAGGATGCAACTTGTTGGTATGTCAAAACCATCATCTACGCAAATCCGTCTTCATAGTTATAGTTAATTTAAAAAAAAATGAGATAACAACTTTTTGTAAACCGTAACGTGCTAGCGAATCTTGAAAGGCACTCACGTAAAACGACACTTGCAGATATAATTAATGCTTATATTTTTCACACCTTGTTTAACAAATTTTTTTTTCATCAATTTTTTTAGCATTCTTCATGTACTGTTACGCATTCTAAAATTAAACTTTTATTTTATTTTTAAATATTTAAAATTATGCCTTTTTTTAACGTTTTCTTTAAAAATATTTTTTATCCTCATCTAAAAGATATTAATTATTGATAACATAGTCAATAAATTCCACATTCTCAAATGCAAAAGATATAAAATTGAAAACATTCAAATTTCCGATTTCATTCATCGATATCGAAAGCACCTTGTGAAAAAATTATTTTTCTGTTATTGTTTTTCTACACTCATTTCCCCTCTTATCAAAAAATGAGTGGTTGTTTAATGGATCTCTTGGACTTCAAAGGGTTGAACAAGGGGCAGATAAGGAAGGAGGGTATGAAGTCACCCAAAATATATGTATACAAGGAATGTGAAAAAAAACGTTAGACACATCTTATTAATCGGTGAAAACAATTTATTAATTAGATAATTACCTCATTTTTGGTAGATTTTTACAAACAGCCTCTGTTACAAAAATTAAAACACTCCGTAAAATTGATGGCCACTAATGATACATATATCACAATCTAAGAAGATTTTGGAAATAAACTCTCTAAACGGAAACATTTTGAAATAATGTAAACTATAGCACTAAAATAAAGGTTGTTTCTGTTTTAGCAATGCTGGTATTATAAAAATATTGTGGGTTTTTATTCGTGTTGAGCATCTATATGATGGAAACATATCACATACCCCTTTAATGACTCACAGATCAACGTCAGATAAAAGAGAAAACTGTGGATCTTTCACGGGTCCAGTTAGTATTAAATTAATACGCCAGCAGGTTTACTTGAAAATTTATCGCGTGTGAGTTTGTTTTTTCTTTTTCTTTTTTTAATCAAAACTGGTTTCATTTGGTAAGTTTCCCACAGAGCAATAAACTTTCAAAATTAAACGAGAAATTCATATTGCTCTGAGGAGCTTCCACCTATGGAATAAAAAAGATCCTTATACACATCAGGCGAGATAGAAACAAAGAGCAAAAGAAAGAATGAGAAAGAAAGAGAGATGGAATAAGAGAGAACTTAAGGAGTATTGTTTATTACCGTTTCCATCAAGTTTTTCCCGCAAGTAATGACTTTAAAGTTAAAAGTAAAGTTTTGTTATTTTGCTGGTATTTTTTTAAATCTCATGTAAGTTTTCTTCTTGTTTTGTACAATAAAAATAATTAAAATAAAAAATTCTAATTTAAAATATTTGGTTTCTTCTGGCGAATAAACAATCGCAATTTATATTAACTACAACAACCGTTCAAAGTTCATAGTGAGACCGATATACAGAGTTTTGAAGAGTAAAAGACACACACAGACACACACACACACAAACACACACACACACACACACATATATATATATATATATATATATATATATATATATATATATATATATATATATATATAACCCCTCTCTGTGAGAATGTGGTTAGGACTTCTGCTTCTCTGGAATTCTCGGCTCGTGTCGTCTATTCTTCTCTGAGGTTGTTACATGAAATCTGGTATGCTGAAAGCGAATATCAAAGCAGCAGGCAGGAAGAAAGACAACTCATGTAGACTATTCTATTGAAGCTTAATTTCGCAGAATTATGTACAAATCTTTTTACAAATATCACTTTTTGTCAGTTTTTGTAAGTTTTTTTTTCACACTCTCAAATCTCTTCACAGACAGCGACAGACGGTTGGATGAGGAGGGGAGGGGCCGCGTTTCTACACGGTCTGTTCCTCTCGAAGTCAACACGCGATCTCTTCTTCTCTAACTCCAACTGACTAATTTTAGTACGACAGTACAGTAAGGTATGTGGATGGGGTGGGAAATTCTCCCAGCCAATGAGATTTTCCCAACGAAATCAAAAGCCTCAGGTCCCTGCGTGGGCACAATTACCATACCCGAAATCTGAATCTTGGGTCTCACGATTTCCAAGGCCAGATGTCAATTCTGACATCTGACCTTGAGTTCACTAAGACCAGAAAATGTTATACGTGAAATTTCCTGTCATCAACTTTTAGCTGCAAAAATATATTTCTCTGGTTTCAAACAATATCTATTTTGACATGAAATAAAATATATATTTTTATCTTCTCTATCTTAAACTCTTGGGTTATCTGGCGTCACCCGGGAATGATAATCTATCTCAGCGTAGTTCTAAAGCTCCTCAATGGTGGATTACGTCACATATATATATATATATATATATATATGTATATATATATATGGAATTATAGAGAAATACAAAGATAGTAGATCGATATCACGATACAGAGATAGATGAATACAATATAATTTCGCATGCCCAACATGGAATGCGTTTTCTGCTGATCGATACTGTTGATTGCATTAATTATTACGTGTCTTTCTAGAACCAATTTCATACATGACGATCGATATAAGCTTGTAAGCATATATAGTGATAGTGGGGCTATGAGCATTAGCAGGAATCGAACATACTACACCTACTTTATTTAAGCATCTCACAATACAGAGATGGACGTCTTTTATATCTAATATAACATGAATGGAACTTTGCCCGTGTGCCTGTGTCTGTGTATCTGTGTGTATGTGAGTGAGTTCGCTATGAACTCCCAACGGCTAAGATAATTGCTATGAAATTTCACACGAAGATTCTTTATGTGCCTGGCAGTGTTCTTAGATATTTTTGATAAGTATCGAAAATGGATAATCGAAATAATCTGATGAAAAAAGACCAGGCGAGTTTTACCAATTTAACACCCTATACAGTCTAACATCACAAGTGCATTTGATAAGTTTTATAACCACACAAGCCTTAAGGTTTGACATATAAAATCAATATTAAGTTCTTTGATATAACAGGAACGCGTTCGGAAGGAATGTTATTATTTAAAGCACAACCACAGCAAGATACTTTACTTTTTTCATTTTAAACTATTATTCAAGCAATTATATATATTAAAAAAATGTAAAAATCCACAGTAGATTCTTTATTATGCTATGTACACTACAATATATTGTGGATTATATCACTATATCACTGCTAAGAGGCATGTGAAAAACCTCGATTAAACGTGATGGACTAAGAATTAGAGCACGCGATCAATTGATTTGATTGAAAAATGATCGATTACACCGATTTTGGTGACAATAAAATATAGGAGTGCTAAACCCTCGTTGGCCATCATTCAATCCCCGGGCAACGTCGGATCTCCCTGCTAGACTATGATATTCCTGTGATAATATTAGTTAGTAAAGAATCCTCGCATTAACTATGGTTCTGTTTTGATCTTAACTTGCACTTGGTTCACCGGGTATATTTATCAAATAGTTTGACAATTATTTTCCCGAGTGTAATTGCTCTTATAATTAGTGGAATGATAGAGGTTTTCCTAAGATTCCAGTTTTTTATGTCCCTTGTGTTTAAGACCTTCATATTTCCCTCCCAGCGTTGTTTAACTCAGCATCATTGGGTTCAATAACTTCTATGAATGTTGCTTCTTTTTCTGTTCTGTCCCTAATCACTAAACCAGGTTTCATAGCGCCGTTTCTAGGCTTGTAGCTGTAGCGATTGCAGTCATAGTGGATGGTGTATGACGTATTTCCGACTGTTTGGTATAGCATTTTAATGACTAACTGCTGTGATTGATTTGTAGGAATCTAAATAATGTCAGTTCTTGTTCAATTTTGCAAATTGTTATTCTTAAAAGCGACTCTATATGGTTCTAAAACAGCATTTTAACCAAGAAACTAAAAAAAATAAACCAATGGCGCCCTATTCCGCCTTTATAAAGCTTAAAATCCGCTTTGAAACACAGCAGGTGGTTTCCTTTTTTTTCCCCCTGCAACCTTTTTTCCATCAGAAAAGCCGTTATGTTTCTGAATCTTTGAGATGCGGATTGGTCATATGTATTATTATTATTCATCGGACTACTGTTCTCATCTTGAGTGTGATTTTTCACAACGTTTCGGTCGATGGCGCAGTGGTTAGAGTACTGGGAAAATCAATTGTAAAAGTGATATTTTCATGAAGGTTGAAGGTTCAATCCTCAGTGTGGGCGACGGAAATATACATTTGCGGATTACTTAGGACCTCTATCCAGTCATGGCTGATGGAACAAGAGCACGCTACCCCCGTTGAGTAAATAAAGGGTCCCGCTCGAAATTTCGTCCAAATTCCCGAGTTCGACAGAAACATTCCCGAGTTCGACAATATACACCCGAAGAAGTTCGGAGGTTATATCGACCGAAACGTTGTGAAAATCACACTTAAGAAGAGAACATTAGTCCGATGAATAATAATACAGAAAAGCCGTTGCTGTATATCTATTCTCATTTTAATGGAAAGTGCTCGACTGAACTCCAATCTATGGTCCTCCATTTTCAGATTTTCACAAAAATCACTTGACAAGCTACATCCACTATATATGGTCTCCCCTACTCTCTAGCTGTGCCTAAATCTAAACAGAACTTACACGAACAAAGTTTTTTTTCTCGGATCTGCCTGCCTGTGGACAACAGTTCCGTTGGCCTGGTTCCAAGTTGAATACAACATGGTAGCCTTCAAATTAAATATAAATTTATTTCTTGTTAGTCGTCCCTTTAACTCAATTTACACCATAAATGATTGCTACACTACCACCTTACATTTATTAATTCTTATCCTCGAGTGGTCTTCAGGTATAACACAAGTAAAAAAAAATAAAAATAAGGTTCACAGAGTGCTTTTCAAACCATCCCTTGCTGCATTATTTAGCGAGTAGGCTTCGTTTCTTCTCAGTTTACGTAATCTGGACGTAGGTCCAGCAGTCACACTTGGTCCTTTATATCGTATAGCTACTCATATATAAATATTTTAGAGCACAAAACTATTCTCCTACATATAAACCAACTCAATCCATCGCTACAAAGCGATAAATATATTAACTGCGTATGATGATCGCTGATGTCAAATCCCGATGGTTGAGTTATGCTAATAGAAATAACCTTGGCGTCGATCATGAGTCAAACATCAAAGGTCACCATCTGGACTGTCATATGCACACATTGCAATCGGTCATTCGCTTTTACTGAAAGACAAAATTAAATTTGCTTTCTTCCTTTCACGTTACAACACAAGTTGATACACAAACATTAGTTATTAACAAATGTTAATATATAATAAAAAAAAACAGTCAACTTTTTCTATTAGGCAACTTATCTGTTAATTTCTTAAATAACAATTTGATAGAAACAACGATAAGCGGAAATCGTGTGACTATATATTACTCGTTATCTCGAGCTACTCATATCTCTCTCTCTCCACACACACACACATACACACACACACATCTGACTAGAGTCTGATTGTCTTGCCAACGTAAACACCTTCTTGATGAGCCGTTCCACTTGTTTAAAATTTTACCATATTTCCATTACTCACGATTACTACATTGTCCAATTGACTACTGTGCACTCTTTAACCCTTATCCTCGAGTGATATCTGGGCCTTGATAAGTGGTGATGCCTAGGCAATATATGTATATATATATATATATATATATATATATATATATATATATATATGCTAGTAGAGACACCAGGCGTTATCCATGTCCACAAATAAAAAATAGAAGAAATGAAGTTCAGTTTAGACACACCTAAGGATATCGAGAACTGTCTCATTATTATATGTCAATTTCATCTTGGTCAACGTCGATACTACAACCCCTATTAAGATTCGTAACTGTACTTAAATGAACAATTTCAAAAACGAAAAAATACGGTAATCCTACTAAAAAGGGGGGGGAACACTAAATGTAAACATGTATCCGCCCCAAAACAGAAGAAGTGCCACAACCACAGCCCTTCAGATATTTCGGCTGTGTACATATATATCAAGGATATTGAGCAGTTTTTGATGACTGTATACCAGTTTAAGCGAATTTCTTAAATGCAACTTAACTCTAAGAAGATTTTTCTGTACGGTCCGTTACAACGGCCGTGTTACTTTACAGTCCGTAAATTTCATTTTGTTATAAAAAACACAAAAAGAAAACAAACTTAAAATATTTTAATTTTAAAAAGAAAAAAATAGAATTATTTTTAACGAAAAAAAAAAACAATAAAAATATTTTAAAAAGTCTTTTAACCCTGTTTACAAACAAAAAAATTGCACCATAATGCGGTGTGAATCCAAAAACTAATAGTTATGAGTTAACTTTCCAACCCAATCGAGCAAGATTCATAAGATGACATTGCAAATGTTTGTATTTAACGCATGCGAGAGACGAGTAATATTGACACAAGCGCACATTTAAAAATTGTTTAGAAGTAGGGGTAGGCTATAGAAACAAATTTTTTCAAATAAATGCCAAAAGTGGCTTATTACCTTCATTTATATGTAAATAGATGGGAACAAGTGATTTTTTTCAAAACGAGTCAAAATTGGAGGGTCGCTGGCCCCAAACGTAATTTGACCGCGTCAACGCGTGAAAATGGCCCAAATTTCGCCCCCGAACACACTTAATCATTTATTGAAAGCCACAGGGTGCATTTTCTGACTATAAATGCATTTGTATCATTAAATCTAACATTCCCATTGGCTATCCCACAAGTATAGGGCTTTTTAGGGTATCTCAGAGTCCAAAATGGGTCAAAATTACCCCAAAATCAGCCAAAAATGGTCGGAAATCACGGATTTTCCAAAATGCAACTCCCAAGCCACACAGGGTGTAATTTTTGACCATAAATGGCTCTATATCATTAAATCTAACATTCTCACTGGCTATCCCACCTATATAGGGCTTTTCAAGGTATCTTAAGGGTCCAAAATGGGTCAAATTTACCCAAATATTAGCCAAAAATGAACGAAAATCACTGATAATCCCCAACATGCAGGTATTATATCTCATCGGGCTCCTATAAACACTCCTGTATGGCTTTTTACAGTTGGAAGACTGAAATTACCACCCTGTTATCTTATCCATTTGTATTTAGGGTATTTAGAGATCTTTGGGGGTGTAAAAAGGGTCAAAACAATCCAAAAATGACAAAATTACGCTTTATGGTACATAACATATGAACCATTAGTTCATTCATCAATGATACTTTTTAGAAACATCGTAACTTTACTGCATCAACTTCTCAGAAAGTAATTAATTGTAAATTGAACATTGAATGTCAATAAAATGCTGTCCAAGAAGAGTCTGAATTCATATTGTTCTCATAGTTACCCCAAAATTGATGAAAATGACCCTCGATTCGCTATTTCTCGATTTGTAACCAATATATTGAATAACTTGATAAAAGGTATGAGTAATTAGCAAAGGAATTATTTTGTTATTTCAAGACACAGCTTCACTTCACATTACTTTAAAATCATTCAACAGTAAAATATCAATATAATGCATTAAAGAGCTCGTCAATCACATCATTATTCTCTAGCACAAATACTGGTTTTCGTCTTGTCAAGTTCCATGCACCAATGATATTGTACGACAAAAATTGAATTTTCAATGTCTTCTGCTCTTCAGTTCTTGCTCTGCCAGACACCGTTCATGTTCCATATCGACGTGGAAAGTGTCAATGAGCCATTTGCGAGAGAGAGACTTTTGATCGACAAAGAATCTTCGTTCATGTACATCAAATTCATCAGGATTCACATCTTTTGAAAGTATATTGAGAAGGACATGGTGCTCTCGTTTCCATTTAATCATATTCACACGTCTGGAACCCTTTGCTTTGTAGACATCTTTGTCGTAAATTTTTAGCGATCGATCAAGTTTATGTTTTATCCCAGGTATTGTAACATAACGAACATCACTTCCAAAGGCTTTCTGCCACAATTGTAGTAATCGCAAGGAGAACTGGTGAATATGATTTTTCTGTGTCGTGGTACCATATTTGGCAGCATGATGTTGCACAGCTTGAACACATTCAGCCTCAGTTGGAAGAGAATCAAGCAGAAGATAAGTCTAATCGTCGTAATTATAATCTTCGTCAATCTGTCCTGCTATACCAGCCATGTTCATTGCGTTTGACTAACTGAAAAAGAAAGCAAAGTTCAATCAAATTCACAATTAATGCAATGCAATGTTATCGTGTCTATTTAAAGATGGCATTGCATTGTTACAGAAAGAAAATATTTCCTTATTTGGTAATTTTCCATCTATAACTCAAATTAAGCCCCTTTTTGACAACTTATGTTGATTCTTAGGGACTTTTTGACTCTCTTTGGCTAAATCGGCCATATTTAGCCCCTTTTAAAGGTCCTTATACCCCTCATTAACAGTGCAAACGTTAGCAGAGTGCCTGCTTCAAGCATTTCCCAACAGTTTCTGCCATGTAGAGGTGTCTTTGGGCCCATGGGAGGTGCATTTTGGAAAATCTGTGATTTCCGACAATTTGTATTTTTTTTATAATTTGCAATTTAATTTGATTATTTTGTTGCAAAAGTTGAGCGTAAAAATCATGCAAGAGAGGTAATCATTTAGTAAATATGAAATTTTTAGAGGTTAGTAATTACCTCCCTTAGTTTCAATATTCAGCAAAAAATTAATTCCTCGTAAGGTAAGATTTGTTTTTTCTAATAAAGAAAATATACGTTATATGCAAATATTTTTCTGTCACCAAATCCTGTGTTGTGTCAATTAATTTAATTATGAATAGATATACCATGTATATGTGCACGTATGTGTTTTTACTGTTTTTTCTACATTAATTAATTAGTTTTAAGCATAAGTAATAAAAAAGTTTTAATAAAATATCATGGACAAGAGGTGTGCATTTGTTTTAAAATAATTCCATGTAGAAATAAACGATATTTCAAAATTTCCTCAGTTATTACAATAATCTGCTATATATTTATTTTGACAATATTTTACAACATTTTTCTCATTGAAATAAAAAGTCAATGCTAACTATGCTGGTGTGTAACAGGTTGGAAAATTTTGAGAAACGCAGCATTACGGAAATTTATTTAATATTCAATGCACCATCAAGATGTCACAATAGAAAAAGATCAGCCGCAAATGATCAGGAGTAAGAAGGGCAGTGTGATGCTAAATGAAGTGCGCGTACCATAATATTATGTGGCAAAAAGTATTGGTCCTTTCTTACCATCAGTTTAAATTGACAGCATTCAGAAAGTTTTATTTAAATCATTTTGTGAGACCAAACAAGCATTACTGATTTGACTATGGCTATGATAAATATTATCTGTGAAAGTGACAACCAAAACACTACCCCAATGCTAGGCTGGACAGGTTTCAATATTTGATATTTTCCTGTGGTCAATGGTAACCCAACTCAACTGAGTACTGTTAATACAGTAGTTTGGAAAGTCTTGCATTTGCTGATGAACTTGAAACTGAATGGATTGTGTTGACATTTGATCTTGCATTTTATACTAAAGCGCAGCAAGTGCGTTAGAATGATGGCACGTATATGAAAAGAACAGGTGTCATATTTTGTGAGTTCCACACCTGCATGTCGTTTCTCAGTGTCATTGGAAAGCGATTTGAAGATTCAGGGTTGGCTAACATTCTAATTGAAGCTGAACAGTGGCACAAGGTTTACTACCTGAAGTTATGAAAGGCAGACACTATAACTGAAGTAACAGATATAAAAATTATTTCTGAAGCCTTAAGAAAGAAACTCCTATCTACTTTTAATGAAACGCAAAATGAAGAAGAAAAAGCTAAATTCATTGAATTTTCTAAAAATTTACATAATGCTTTCCCCAAAACACAATTCCAAGATCTCTGAAGATAAAGCAATTTTAAAGAGTTTGAAAGCAAATTGTCAATATTTATTCACGAGAGATGCAGCCAATTTCCAATTTTTGCAGTTTGGATAAGTTACTTGAATATGACAGATTTGTTTTAAAATTTATTCGTGCTATGATCCCCTGGTATTTTGCATATGATTATTTGAACTATGCTAGATATTTTCCTGTTTATATCCACAAGATGCTTGTTGTTCCTGTTACACATCCTTCAATAGAAAAGCAGCTTGCTGCTGGGGATTTTGTAGTTCAGCAACAAACTCAGTACCCCTTAGTCAGACGGCCATGGATCAAACAATTGGCCCAACCATAAATAGAAATAGCACGACCAGATTAAATTTTCAAATATCTCAATGCTATTCATCGTGGATTTAATCTTTCTATCAACATGCTTAAATCTCTAAAAACTGTATTGAAATGGTTGGAAAAGGAGAAGACTGCCATATAAAAACGACCTGAGTAGTTTTTGATATTAAAAAGATGAAGCAGATATTCATGCAGACAATTAAGTCTATGCAAAATCCATTTTCATATTATGAAAAAAAGTATTAATTGATATTTCATCACGCTAAGTAGCAGCATCTGAAAGCCCCCCCCCCGGAAGATCATGGCATTGAAACCATATATGATAACTAATACCAGCCAATCATCTTGTTTTATTTCTATTAAATCAATTGCAAAGAAATGCGGACCTGTTATTTCAAGTGCCTTACATTCTTTGCATGCATTCACTAGCTGTGACACTGTTGATAGTTTTAAGGGAAAGGGGAAAAACCATTTGGATTGAAGAAAGAAATAGAGGAATTTCTTCAAACTTTCACATTGTTAGGCTGCAACTGGCACGTGACTGACAATTTCTTCCAACAACTAGAAAAAAATTGTGTGCTCTCTGTTTGAACAGAGAAATGTTTCTTCGGTAAATACTGGCCGTTTTAATATTTTTCACATGACTGGAAAATTTGATAATACTTTACCACTTTGTCAAAATAGTTTACGATTACATGCAGAAAGGGCAAATTATCAGGCTGCTGTTTGGCGGCATATCTTCGCATTAATATTAATGCTCCTTCTCCAACAAATCATGGATGGAAATGTGAAGATAAAGCACTAGTTGTTCATTGGTGCAGCCTTCTAAAAACTCCATCAACGTTAATCAACTTAGTAAAGTGTAACTGTAAGAAGAACAGCCGTTACTCCAGGCGTTGTTCTTGTGTTCGTCAAATACTTCCTTGTACTGACATTTGTCAGTGTCGAGATTGTTTTAATGTAGTTTAAAAAAATAGTGAAATGCAGCGGTTCAATGAAATAGAAAATTCTGACTCTTCAGATGGCAAATGATAAGATGAGCTGTCAGGATGAGATAACAATCAATTATATTTCAATTTCTTTTCTAAATGTATTATTCATAACATTTTTTCAACATAACTGAAAAAAAGAACTCTTATTAACATATTCTTTTATGCATAGTCAAAGTTAGTGTAAGCATTAAGGTGTGTGTATCAGTCAATGTGCATGCGTGACAAAATTACATCAAAAAGTAAATGGTCGCCCAAAATAAAGAAACGTCATTCAATCACCAGAAATATTTGAAAACAGTTCTTCCATCTATGATTTTGGAAAGGCACAAGATTTGGAAACATATATAAATGTGTTTCATGTGTTTTATCAAATGAATGTAAATTGTAGTTTTTTATGAGGATATTTGCAATTTGAGAAACTGATACGACCATACAAAGTAACGTTATCGTTGATATGGCTTTACACAAGTTATTATATTTGCTGAAAATTCCTAATTTAATAAATAAACACATCATATAAGAGAACAGATATATCAACATCTTGTTGATACACTTAAATGCGTTACACAACGTAGTTAAATTTCACTTTACATAAAGTGAACCATGAAAATGGACTTTCCGTAAATGACACACCCTGTAGTATCGCCCTTTTTCTGAAGCAGTGCACATATTTAGCCTGGAGATCTCTTCAGATTTGAAATCAGCACGAAAAATGCTCCCAGAAACACTTGAAATTTTCTCATATAAATAAATTATCCAACTCAAAAACTTAGTCCTTTTTAGCCTCTGTCTCAGGCAAGTACAATGTTTGCTTAAACAAAGAGTTATAATAATTTTCAATTGCCGTGTACATTCCAAATACCTAAATGATGGTTAGTTTGTTTAAAAAAATAACTTTTACTAAGTCATTTTAAAAGGAAAATTATTAAAATAAAGTTCAATCGAATTTTCGGATATTCTATATTTCTATGTATTTTTTCAAAACTCTTTTTAATATTTGTTACTTTTAAATTATTTACATTGTATATTTTCATTATACATCATAAATAATCGCTAACCGCAATATGTCATTATATTGATTGGAATTTCGTTGTGAATGCTTTACAGGATGGTCCATAGATTAGAGCAACGTCTAGTACATATATTACAAATACCAACTGAACAGAAAATAACTAGCGATATTTTTCTTCCAAGAAAAATGATGTAGAGATAAAAGTTGAATTTCTTGGAAAAGTTTCCTGGTTGTTTGCTAATCTGTCAATGCGAAAAAGTGTGTTCTTAGAATACCCTCTCCAGCAATGGCGACAGTTTCCCTGTGTGGATTGTATTTGAATTTTATACACGTAGAGTATTGCCTCAGAATTTAGGCGTATTCTAGAGGATCATCAACCTTATTAACAGATTTGATGTAAATACTTTATTACAAATCTGGAGTACATGTACATCATAGAGGCTTGCAAGGACAGGAGACTTTCTCAAATAATTCATTTCTATGTGACCAACTCTGATTGTTGGTGATGAAAAATTAGACATATAATCTATTATATACATCTCCCCTGTCTGTTGGAGTGTAAGTATGTATGTATGTATGTTTTGTATATCTGTCTAAAACTTTCGACACAGGCGACGGATTTTCACGAGAGCAGTATCGTTTTAAAGCTCGACCCTTCGGACGAAAAATATTTAAAAATTGGCAAAAAACATTAATTCCTTGATTTCTTGATTTTTCACTTTCTTTTCCTCCTTCGCGATACGGGTTCGAGCCTGCCTGCCTACTACATATTATTTTTTACTCAACACACACGTACAAACACCCGGGCAACGCCGGGCACCCAGGCCAGTATAAAATAAAATAAAACATACAGAACATCAGAGTCAAATTAATAGTTATCTGTTACCCAGTCGTGATAATGCTGGATAGGGTTAACAGAATCTCAAACATCCATTTGCCTTACATCAACTGGTACATAGCAGATACTTGTATTAGGGAATGTCTTTCGTTTATGTGAATCCACAACACACGATGCAATCGTGACACCATAATACAAAGACATCGACGAAAGATACTATTTTAAAATTTTCCTTTCTCTAACTTGATATGCAAATAGCAGGAGTTACATCTTGAATGGTCTTGGGTAGCAGGTTCAACATTTTTTCTTTTAGTAATATTGGCAACAAAAATGGTGGCCGCAAAGTCAAGATAATTAGCGACGATACTTGGTATGTTGCTTCACTTACCATAAACGGTTTATAGAGAAGACCAGCGTGGCAGGGTCTATCGATTCAGGCGTCTCCATTGCCACCGATTAGAACACAGATCTGCCGAGAAAACCGGCAGCTTCCTTTCCTAACTTTGCACCTCACTAAGTGTTTGCCGTAGATTCACTCTAATGAGATTTTGGTATAACAAAATAAGAATATAATTAGTATCACCCTGCCCGATGATTGAACTTTTATCCCGAAGAAGACTTACCTGTTTTTATTTACATAGGTATCACCACTTATCAAGGCCGAGGGGCCACTCAAGGATACGGGTTAAAGAGTGTACAGTAGTCAATTGGACAAAATGGTCAGTAATAGAAATTCAGTAAATTGTTTAACTTAAGGTGAACGGCTTATTAAGAACTTGTTTACATTGGATTTGAAAACACCCATATTGTAGTCAACTGGAAAGCAGGAAAACGAAAGGCAGTTCCACAGGTGCGCAGTTCTAAGAAAAAAGCTTTGTTCATGGAATCTACGTTTAGATTTAAGCATAGATAAAGAGTGGTGGAATTATGTATAGTGTTTTTAGCTAGACGAGGGTTTCTTGTGAAACGTTGGCGAGAGGAGACCATAGATTGAAGCTCAGTCGAGCACTTGCCATGAAAATAATGATAAAGCAAAGACAAACTCGCTACATCTCTTCTGTGAAAAAGAGGTTGTAGGAAAGAAAAAAGGACATCTCTTATGAGACTTCGAAGTCTATTTTGAACTCTACCGAGGCAGTCCTTTCTAGCAGCTCCTGGCCAGATGTAGGAACAGTACTCCATCCTTGGACGAACTTGCCTCTTATATAGATAGAGAATTGCATCAGCAGTGAGATATCTACTGGATTGATAGAAGGACCCCACCATTTTTCCAGCGGCTTTGGCAACAGATTTCATGTACGTGTTCAATTTCAGATCAAGAGTAAAGGGCAAGCCGAGAAGCAGAACTGGTCCTTGAAATGACCTGTGACAAATGGACTGCAATTGCTTGTACATCATCATCATTAACACATCTTATTAATCTGAAGTTTCTATTCTTGGCATTAGTTTCCCCGATACTTTTATTTTCAGAATTCTTTACGAGATATACAGCACGAAAGTTGTCAACATCAGCATAATGAAACTGATTTTGTGGAACAAAATGGATTCGAACTCTGGACACCCAGGTTAATGGTCCGTGTCGTTAACCATCTCAGACATCGTTACCTACCAGTGTTACAAATAATCCGTTAATTGATAATCCTTTGAAGGTGAATATTCAAGTTGCGTTTGCCTTAATCTCTCTTGAGTATCACTCGTCCAAGTATCGACGGGAAGTTAACGTTGGCTATGGACCGTCGAACGATATTTCCAACGGAAATTGACATGAGTAACTGTCGGTTTGATTTTATTATGAGACTTTGTTTTCAATTGCCTCGTCACAGGAAAGAGAACTCCACAGCATTATAATATACGAGTGTAGTTCCAAAAGTGAAGCTTCCTATTTTCAGCTCAAAGGGTAAAACGGCTACGAAGGCGGGAGTGATGTCATTAAAACGAGCAACATTTTGTGTTCCACAATTCATTTTTCCTTACAGTAACCACCATTCTCTATGCAAATTTTCCAGAAAATCAATGACACATCTCTGCTTCTAATGCATGTCAGTGACAGGTGTTACTTTCTTACAGTCTCCCACCGTAAACATATGCAAGAGAAAGATTAAATTTTCAGTTCATGAATGCCCAAGGTAAGTCATCGTAATAATAGAATTTGTAAACTTATCTGAACCATTCAGGCGGAATAGGAAATAGGAGACAATACGGTTGGAATCCCTGTTTAATCCCGTTTTATTTTAGTAATATAATAATCCGCATTTGTTTACTTTGGCCATTGCCATTGTGTAAAAAAAAATAAAAATCAAGAAATCTTTTGTGATCTCTTTCAATAAAAGCGTTACGTTTTCTTCCGAAATCTCAGCGAACTCTTTTGAAGTGAAAATCCAAATTTTTACTTTATATTATCAAACAACTTTTTGAGCAATAACAACTCTTCAATTGCTCGCTACTTCCTTTTGTTTCGCGTATCAAAAACACAACAAAGCTGGAATAACTGCCTTTTTCCTTTCCAAAGAAATTATTTGCAGCAGGATTACAAATATTTATTATATATATATATATATATATATATATATATATATATATATATATATATATATATATATATATATATATATATTTTAGATATTATTGTAACTCTGAGGTCGAAATTATTAAAAAGAAATTCCAATAATGTTCTTTGATCGTGTTTATAAACTCTTGTGTTCTTTTTTTTTTCATAGCTATCCTCTCTCTTTTAACTTCGTAATATTCATATTGAAACGGTGACATGGCGCGTAACTTAAATATTTACTACCGTCTCGGGTTAAGTCTTTGGATATGAAAAAAATCAGAATCCTTGAAGAGAATTCTCGTGGTGCCCGGAAACAGTTGTTTATTCATATCACTTCTTAAGAATACGTTTTAAATTAATTTAAAATATTAAAATAAGGTAAATGTTTTGAAATATACATAAAACATATACAACATAAGATAGTCCAGATCGCGCGTTTTATTAAAAGTAAATATGTATTTTATATTAATTCCACTTGTGTCTATTACTGCCTCCCAGAAAAAAAAGCAACACACAAATACACACGCGCGCACACACACACACACACACACACACACACATATATGTGTGTGTGTGTGCGTGTGTATGTGTGTGTGTGTTTGTGTGCCCAACAATTTGCACGTAATACACTGATCTACATAGAGTGGTCGCCCTGATTACCAGATGTGTCCCTGTTAATTTTTTTCTTTCACAACATTTCAAACCTATTGTGTAAGACAATTGTTCATCTGTTAATCTAATGAACAAGAAAAATAGATATTATTCATATTTTTATGAAAAAATGTATCTATACGGTGCCTGTGCGGCACCGTAAAGATACATGCATATATATATATATATATATATATATATATATATATATATATATATATATAGCGCAACGGTTTGAAGCTCCGTCTGTCATATGGACGGTCGATCCAAACTGGAGGTAGTTGTTTGTCTAGCCGTTTTGATGTTATTAAACAGCGGAACAGTACTGTATGTTGATTATATATATATATATATATATATATATATATATATATATATATATATATATATATAACAATGTCGCTACGCGTATATAAAACGCGTTGAAAAACGGGTCGTTCTTGTTGTGTAAAAGAAGTGTATAGGACACTTTATAACGGAATTTCTTTTGGCTGTCGTTCAATTCGTGAGATAACCATTCATCAAGGTTTTTGTCTTTATAATATCCTTCCAGTTGGTGGAAATTGTTGTATATGTTTCGTTTTATTCAGAAGCAAGTTCTCGAACAGTTTGCGTGAATTAGTTTTGACTAAGGCTCTTAATTGATCATTCTCAACACCCGGTAGCTGACCACAATGCTCATCATCAGCAAGACTCTGATCGCCGCCATGAAATCTCTGAAACCACTATTGTGCTGTGTGTTCAGTAGCGGTCGCTGGCCCAAATCCTTCGTTGATATCGCGAACTATTTCAGAAGATTTTCGGTATAGCTTTAATTGAAATAGGAATATTGTGCGAATTTAATGTTTTTCCATCTTGTAGTAAGTGTTATAAAAATAAAACATAATTGTATTAAAATGATTGGAATTTAAACAATTAGATGAAACGAAAAACGCTCTCTACCTCTCTCTCTCCCTCATAGTATATATATATATATATATATATATATATATATATATATATATATATATATATATATATATATATATGTGTGTGTGTGTGTGTGTGTGTGTGTGTGTGTATGATTAGTTTGTTTTTTTTTTGAAAAAGAAATCCAGCAGTCTGCTACATTAAACTGAAAATCCGAAGATATCTTAAAAATAAGAACGTATTTATATTTTGTATTTTGTGTACCGAAAGTTGTTAGATGAGATAAATCATTGGTACCGTCGGTTTCAAGCCCGGTAATTGGGACCGTTTTAGATATACATATCAAGCTTTCCTCAGCCAATACTCATCCCGGATTAGTATTGGCTGAAGAAAACTTGATATGGATATCTAAAAGGATCCTAATTATCGGGCTTGAAACCGACGGTGCCAATGACTTATCTCATCTAACAATTTTCTGTACAGAAAATACAATATATATATATATATATATATATATATATATATATATATATATATATATATATACGGCATGATCACGTATACACACGGGTTCTCGTCACATCACCGTAGTTTACCAACATTCATCCTGGGTAGTACATATGAGTTACCATTTGTATGTTCTCTCCGCTTATCTCGGTACTGAACTTCCACTTGCTACTTGTATTTTACAACACCGACTCAATAGACCGTAGTTAGAGATTACGCAACTGAACCCACAAAGATTTCACGGGCATGCATCCTTACAGTTTGCATCCATAGTCTGTCAAGTCTGAAGGAAGCTACCGTATAGAAAAATTGATACATGGATAAATTATAAAGGAAATATAGAAATATCCTCTTGATGCGCATGTACTATAGATATCATAATCAGCAGATAGAGAGCAATGGTCTTTAGAAGAAAAGACGCTTTTGATCAACGTACATACCCCACTGCAGAAAATCTGACGACTTCCAGCGCGGAATCACCAAATTATACACATAGAACATGCATCATAAAATAACATTATATAATCATTATAAAATGAAAACAACAAATAATCATAAGATTAAAAGATTTGCCTAAAAATAACTTTATACAAGCATCATAAAAATTAAAATAACGAATCATTATAAAATAAAATTACAAAATTATTACAAAATAAAGTGATAAAATTATGATAAAAATATAAAATTATACGAAGTTAAAATTATAGTTTTATTATGTTTTTTTTTTTTGTATTTTTACACGCAGGATTGGCTATAGAGAAATACTTTAACGCCATTCGAGGATAAAGATTAATAGAGTTGTAAGCTGGATTCATATACACTACCATTAAAATATTCGAAACAGACGGTTGAAATAACATTATTTAGTTACTCAAGATAAAGTGTATACAAGTATGTCTTAGTATATGACATAAATCATTACGGAGTAGGGGGAAAAGATTATGTTCTCTCGTCTAGGAACAAAACGACTGTTTATGGATGTTTCTATCGGTTTTAGGAATAAGCATGAAGGAAAGACAAGTTGTTTAACCTGATGTTAACTAGATTACATCTTGCCGTGAAGATAGTGCTATTCCGAGCATCTACTAAAAATAACAATATAGACGATAGAAATACTGGCCGTATTTTCCGAATTCTAAGGAATCAAGGAGATTACTCGATTATAAGATTCATAAATGGGTTTCCCTACCCCCTCCTTACTGATTCAGCCTCATGTGAACATGCCCTAATGTTTTGTTTTGTTTTTTTCTTTCGATAATTTAAGATTGTAAATAAAAAATATTCAAAATGCGTTCGGATATCTTGCACGAAAAAATCTCGTACTATATAAATTATAAAATACATACTAATACATATTTGATATAACAGTATGATTAATCGGAAAATGGTAGCAGGTATTAGTTGTATTTTATTTTTATATAATGCCTAGAAAAAGGGCCCGGCTTTGCCTGGTCGTAAAATACGCTTAAATATGATATTTCAATTTGTCTAGATTTCGTATATATTATTATAGGATGATTATTTCAAAAGTAAAAGAAGCATTTGGGGACCATCAGCTAGAATCGAAACCGAATGCCAAACTGTAGCATTTAAAGCTGGTGATGTCATTACTGTACCAACGTGATAAGCATAAGAACTGATTAGAATGCATAAAATGTATGAGGATTTTTAAAATCTTTCACCCATTTTTAACCCCTAAAAACTGTTTTAACCTGTTCAAGACCCATAAAAGAACAGTTCATGAAACCCCAATAATTTCAAACCTCTAGTTCTGCTGTGCGACTTTTAGTTTTGGAAGACGTTTTTTTTTTTTTTTTTTTTTACACAGTGATCACCACTTACCAAGGCCCGGAAGCCTCTCAGGGATAAGGGTTATTGCAAGTACATTACGTTAGTGAGGAGATTTGCTGAAGTGTTTACTTAAGGGGGCGGCTCACTAGGAATTTGTTAACATTGGACTTGAAGACATCCAAGTTGTAGTCCGGAGGGAAGCAGGCAGACGGAACAGAGTTCCACAGGCGTGCAGTTCTAAGAAAGAAGCTTTGTTCATGGAGTTTGAAAATATGTAGACGGGCAGACAAACCGACAGACATAGTGAGTTTTATAAATTTGGTTTAGTTTAAATTACGACCCCCGGGAAAGCGGAGAAAAGAATGTATAGAGTGAAGATTCTGGTTTCAACATCTGTGGCATTTGTAATATCATCAAAGACACCGAGTTCAGCCTATTCGTCGTTTATCTAAGCCAACTCAAAGCCAAGATTTATGTTTGTAATAAGATAATATTCCAATCAATACGGAAGAACTTCACTAATGGAAACGTGCTTACTGGTATTTGTTTTCCCTTTTTTCTATTATCGATGTCTGGAAAGAACATAATAGTGGCTACACATACCGGACCGGATTAAGAAGCACATTAGGCGTATATCGGCTGAATACAGAATTAATCAGTTATTTCAGCGTCGTTTCATTGCTAGAAGTTTCGTCTATATATAAATAATCCGCATGTTAATAAGTTCAAGAAAAATAAAATGTAGTTCTTGTAGACGATTCTTTTTATAAAAAGATTCCCACATAGCCTAAAACAGAGAATTACAGTCATCGTTAAAATCCATTCTTAAATATTGCGAACAAAATGATAGCGAATGTTTTGATTCCAGAAAAAATGTAACGTTGTACAACTTTTTTTTAGGGAGAGAAAAAAAAAACTTTCGTCATATTTTAACGGACCAAACACTTTGTATATGCACGTTTGGCAAGACTAAAGTGAAAAAAAGGAAATAATTGGACTCTTATTCGATTTTTAATAAAATACATTTATTCTTGGTATTTCCAACAACACACTGTCTCTTATTTTAAACAGTTAATTTCTCGCACCGACATGTGTTTTTTGTCATTTTCTTTTTTTTTATTGGTTTCAAGTCATTTCGCACAACCGGCTGTGTCATTTGAATATGTCAGCTGTCATACTTCTGCTTCTGCTGCTAACTCAGCAATAGCGGTTTCGTTACAAAAATAACAAAAAATTCATAGAGTATGTACTTCAGCATAATGTTATACATCGGGTAATTAATGTACTGTTATGTAGTTTTCGGAAGTCCACAATGTTAAGCCTTGCATTGCTCTCCCTTTGGGAAGAGGCTAATTATTAGTAATAACCAGGGAGGGCACTCCAAATTGAGAATATCGGTGAAGTTTTCCAAGTACTTTCTCCAGGTCAAAGTGTCTTATATCACGCATGTTGGCTTTTCACATTTTACTTTTTGGACTGGGTATCCAATCTTCCCACGTGTAGAGCGAGATAAATACCGAGTAAACTCATTAAGGCATAAACTGATTAAGACTAACAGGAAATTAAATGTCAGACAAGGTCAACTTTATGAAAGTATAGCGAGTATTATCTGATGATAGGACATTATTAAAAACGGGCACCACTTCATATAGCTTAAAAGGTGTATGTGAGAGAAGATATACATTCCGTTTTGGAGCAGAGAGTGTTTGCACGTGTAAAATTATATAAACTACCAAATGTACACAAAACTAGCAAGTATAGATCCTTTGCTCTAAACGTTAGTTTTCATTCATCACTCGCCTGAGGACAACTCGTGGGAGTAGAAAACACTCGCGACTATCGCATCTTTCTTGAATAATAAAAAAATAATTAAAAAGTACAGTTTAAAAAAACAATCGAAATTTCGGTTGAGAGGCTGATAAATATTCAAGGTATACAGGGATCTTATAGAAAGAATTATTTTTAATACAGGAAAATATAAACTAAAATAAATAAGATTAATTGTTTGAATTTCTAGAGAAATGGTAAAAACGAGTGTAACTAAATAGAGGTGTTAATATAATGTTAGGCGAATAATGGCTACGTATTTTATTAGATAGGCACAATTGAGGAAAGATGAAGTGGCAAGTGCGCTGCGAATAAAATATATTCCAGTCTATCTATCTATCTGTCTATCTATCTATCTATCTATCTATCTATATAGTCTTTGAAGGTTCTTTACAACCTTTACATCTATATCTTTTTTTAAATTGTCCGTTGGAAAACTATTTTGTCAATAAGTCAATTAGTTTCCTGCATCGCTGACTTATTTTACTTACATGAACTAATAATAGTACCAATAGTTTTAATAAAATCATCATATTTTATCATGAAACACTGCTTCAGGTATTTAAAAATAAAACATCATCATGGCTCCCCAGAAGTGTTGCCTAAAAATTACCTCCCTATTTTTGATATTGGATCTAGTTTTGTTTCCTCCAGAAAAAAATATGGCTAATGCGTGTCATTTTATAAATATTTCTTTCCTGTGTGTTCCGTCCCTTTCACCGCAAGTTACTGTGCCTATTATGCTACAACTCCTGTTCTATATAGTGTTTGGTGTAATCCATCTACTATTCATCATCCCTTTCTGTGTAATTAGTTATATATTTTTTATTATTTTTTATATATAAGCATTATTTTTACTTGTACAATCTCTATAATTATTTGTTATTAAAATATATGAGAAATATATTTAAAAATTGTGTATAAATTAAGAATAATATTAAAATATACATTTTACATAGCCTATATCTATTGTTCAGATAAATTAGACATGTTTAGATGTATTGCACATGCCTCATTTGGTTCTGCTGGTTGTTGTTTTTGTTTTACGGCATATCATCCCTTTTCGGGTTATTTAATGTTGAATATAAAGATTTTGAAGAAAAACATTTTTTAATAGAATATATTTGTTGTTTTCACGTCGGTTTCTATTCAACCCATTGTTAGGACCATAACAGGTACTACTACTCCGGGTCAGAGTGGACCTGGGGCAATGGTAATTAAAGGGTAGCTCCACACTCCCCAAAGCCCAAAGCTGGGGCCTCACCACTGGATATAGTTTAAGGACATATCCAGGACCCCCAATGAGGGACATTTACCCTCTGCAGGGGGGCAGTCGGCGTATTCTAATGCCCCACCGACAGGGCCATAATTTGGTTCTGTATATTTTCTATAAATATAACTAATATATATATTCCGTAGTCAGGGGGTAGAGCTGCCGACTGTCATCACGACGGTTCTAGGTTCGATCCTCGGCTTGAGATAGGTGTTAGTCTAGCGGCACTGATGAGTTGTGAAACAACGAAACAGGTCTGTAAGTCGATGACTAAACAATATATTTTATAAAGCCTCCCTCTTGGGTAGAGCACTATCGTAAATTATCTTACTCGCTACTTAATTTAGCTGAAAAAATGCGAAGCTCGCGGTTTGTTTACAAACAAACGTTTGAGCCCTCTACGAGTGGCGGACGGATGTTTTTTTTTAAATAGACATTCGGACAGATTAATTTCGGCCACCGATTCAGTAGTCAGGGGGTAGAGCTGCCGACTGTCATCACGACGGTTCTAGGTTCGATCCTCGGCTTGGGATAGGTGTTAGTCTAGCGGCACTGATGAGTTGTGAAACAACGAAACAGGTCTGTATGTCGATGACTAAACAATATATTTTATAAAGCCTCCCTCTTGGGTAGAGCACTATCGTAAATTATCTTACTCGCTACTTAATTTAGCTGAAAAAGTGATAAGCTCGCGGTTTGTTTACAAACAAACATTTGAGCCCTCTACGAGTGGCGGGCGGATGTTTATTTAAATAGACATTCGGACAGATTAATTTCGGCCACCGATTCCGTAGTCATCGGGTAGAGCTGCCGACTGTCATCACAACGGTTCTAGGTTCGATCCTCGGCTTGAGATAGGTGTTAGTCTAGCTGCACTGATGAGTTGTGAAACAACGAAACAGGTCTGTATGTCGATGACTAAAAATATATTTTATAAAGCCTCCCTCTTGGGTAGAGCACTATCGTAAATTATCTTACTCGCTACTTAATTTAGCTGAAAAAATGCGAAGCTCGCGGTTTGTTTACAAACAAACGTTTGAGCCCTCTACGAGTGGTTGACGGATGTTTATTTAAATAGACATTCGGACAGATTAATTTCGGCCACCGATTCCGTAGTCATCGGGTAGAGCTGCCGACTGTCATCACAACGGTTCTAGGTTCGATCCTCGGCTTGGGGTAGGTGTTAGTCTAGCGGAACTGATGAGTTGTGCAACAACGAAACAGGTCTGTATGTCGATGACTAAAAATATATTTTATAAAGCCTCCCTCTTGGGTAGACCACTATCGTAAATTATCTTACTCGCTACTTAATTTAGCTGAAAAATGCGAAGCTCGCGGTTTGTTTACAAACAAACGTTTGAGCCCTCTACGAGTGGTTGACGGATGTTTATTTAAATAGACATTCGGACAGATTAATTTCGGCCACCGATTCCGTAGTCAGGGGGTAGAGCTGCCGACTGTCATCACGACGGTTCTAGGTTCGATTCTCGGCTTGGGATAGGTGTTAGTCTAGCGGCACTGATGATTTGTGAATGTATGTCTGTATGTCGATGACTAAAATATATATTGTATAGATATATATATATATATATATATGTACTATTAGAATGTTTTTGCTCTTAAAAACTATATAAACTTTTCTTTAAATATTTATTTTTTAATCGTTCATTAGAAAACTAGTTATTAAATCATTTAATGACCTGCAATCGCTGACTCAACTTGCATTCTTGAATAACAAATAGTTCTAATGTTATTTCAGAATGGGTTTGGGTGATTGAGTAATAAAACAGTATATGGAACCAATAACAGAGCTTCTTTCTTAGAACTGCACGCCTGTGGAACTCTGTTCGTCTGCCTGCTTCCCACCTGACTAAACTTGGATGTCTGCAAGTCCAACGTTAACAAATGCCTAATGAACCGTCCCCTTAAGTAAACACGTCATCAAATCTCCACTAACGTAATGTACCTCCAATAACCCTTATCCCGAGTGGCTTCCGGGCCTTGATAAGTGGTGACCACTGTGTAAAAAAATCATGATTTCTATCAGTGTTAATCAAACACCACCTCTATTAATCACAAGAACAAAAATGTTCCGAGTATTTCATGCACTTTCCTGCTCCACATTAATTTGGCAAACCTATTCATGCTAGTTAAACATGTATTATTCACCTCTGACCTACATCTATCTATATACCCATATATATGGCGCTATATATATATATATATATATATATATATATATATATATATATATATATTTGTGTTTGTTTCTCTTGCGATCCGTTTTTTTAAATTTGGCGCGCAAATTCTAGGGCATTCTATTTTAGTGTAAACAGAAAAACATGTCAATAATGTTTCGACTTCTATGAGTATTCTACGGGCAAGTGATGAATTCAAAGTTGCGTTTAGTGAATTTATTGAAAAGTCGCTTAAAATAGTTTAACATCGTTAAATCACTTAATTTTACCTTTCCCCTTGTATTGAGCCTAATTGATGGTCGAGTTTTGCGAATTAGTAGGACTTCTATGATTCAGAGGCGCATTTAAAATGTGAGACGGCTAAAATGGCGGTAATTTAATTTATATGTTTACAAATTCGTTTTCGGGTGTCATGTGCTCCAAGGTGTAAGTAGAGTGAACTGTATGAGATGACAGATTATATGTTAGCCGGCGAAATATACTGGTTCTAACATTGCCGATGTACAAGTTGTTTTTGGAGATACATTACCCTATAGTACATTTAAAAACATACACGACATTGCTAATTTTAGTAAATTGTCGTCGGGTTACGAGTTATTGATTATTAGCAAATGAGTTGTTTTAATTAAAAATATAATAAAAGCTGTACCCGACCACGCGTTTCCGTCGCTCAGTTTGTTAACATGGAACACATTCCTCAAGAAAAAATGCATTTCGTATTGCTTATTTACTTTTAATATTTTCTGCCATTTTACGGCCGAAGCATGAAATAAATAACGGAACATATTAACTGGAGAACGATTGCAGTTAACCCCCCCCACACACACACACCAAAAAAAAAAAAAAAACAATCTTCCCCGTTATAAAAAGAAAAAAAAACAATCATTTCAAAGGATTTATTGTTGACCTTTCCAAGTTAACAATAAATACTAATTTATAAAAATTCAATGCTGCTTTCATGACGAAATTTTTGTATTACAATTATACGTTTTTTACGCAAATTTGTCGCTAAATGCTTGTCCTATTATATTTTGATAAATTATTATAGGATAAATATTTTGGTTTTGTCTCGGTATTCAAATGAGGCTCGCTCAGTTTAAACCCTGATGAATATGTCATGTGATTTTCTGTTTGAAATAACCCAAAATGTTCGATGGAAAACAGGCCCGTTCATATTAATTAAATGGAAAAATTTCCAAATAAACGGGTCTCGGAATAGACACTTCAAACCTCCCAATGTTAAGAACGGCTTTCTGAATAGACAACCCGTAACCGTATCAGCGTACGCGGAAACCTACAGAAATCGACATGTGGAATGTGAAGGATGATTTTGCCGTATGGTAATAATGTACCGGCATATCATTCTATACAGAAATTCCTAAACTCCTTTAACACTAAGTAATGCAGGTGACTGAAATAGGAATTTGAAGATTAAGGACAAAACTTAATTTCCTCAAGGGAAGAAAGTGTTTTACACATGAGGAAAAAAGTTACGAGAATTTTTTTCACGGCGATCTTACCAATTCAGAAATATGTTGTAGTTAAATGAATCCAATGTAAAAATGCATTTAGAGATAAATATTAGTTTTCTATGTATAATTCCATGATAATTAGTACAGTAAAGTCCTAAGATATTGAAGTAAATATTACAAAAAGAAAACGCCTTGTTTGTGATAAGAACAGCATAGGTATGGAAATTCATATTGCTTTGAGTTATATCGTAACGATGTTTACAATCGCAATGAAATTAGAAAATGGGAACTGGAAAGAAAAAAAACGAAAGCATACAAAACGCAGTAAACCGGAACTGAGGTTTTTAGAGATGCATCTGGAAGTGCATTGTTTACATTTTTAAATGTAGTAGTTTTCGATCCTAGTGGGTAAATATTTTAAAGCAGTCGTAAATTGATTTGTTTCTAATCGAGATTGATTTGTTCGTAATCGACTTACGTGAAAATTTGACAGTTTACATTTTGTAATGCTATAACCGGTAAATAAATATTTAACTCTGTAATCGGAAAAACGGAAACAGAAAAAGAAATCATCGAACGAAATGAAACTAAAAGAAAAGGAAATGATATAATGTATGTTAATGAAAAAAAAAAGAAAAGAAAGGGAATCACCAAGAAAAAGAGAGAATCGTTTTTTTTCCTAGGGTAATAATGTTTCGAAATACATTGTAAATAAGCATAATGTATAATAAGGCGTGGTGCGTTTCTCGCAGTATGAAGCATTTCAGGTGTTGTATGCAACTGCAAAACCCGAAATCGGTGTGCGTTCGTATTAGTCTCTTGTGGACGATGAAGCGGCGATGTAAATGGGGAGCAGGGAAAGGAGGAATGAAATAGAGAGAAAAGATTCTACAACTTCCATTGATTGTTCCAGGTTTTGGCAGTGAACTCTCACCAGAAATAATATAAGAATGTACGATTATCGAGCAAGTGTAACGGTAATATGCCTATAGCACACCTCAGATAATGTGCTGCAGTTTGTGCATATTACATTTGCATATAATGTCTTGGGTTTTAATCCAATTACGGTCAAACGTAGAGGGAAAATTGACTTCATTTTATATATATTTAGATGAGATGAGATAAATTGAGATGAGAAGAGATGATAAATGAGGCAGTTTGAAAGATGTACTCTCAGACAGGGAGTCACAGGCCATTGCTATTGGTGGCAGAGAAGGTTTCTTGTAATTATTGAAGGAAACCAGTTTAGTCTTGGCAGCATTGAATGTGACCATCCATTTATGTCCCCATTCCACTACAGATTGGAGGTCATCCTCTAGTGTTTTTGCTATTTCTTTAGTTATGTGTTCATTTATTTTCCTGTCATGCCTGTTATAGAGCGTGGTGTCATCAGCGTATATACCCATCTCAGAGGCAGTTTTGTCGGGGAGGTCATTAATAAATATTAGGAACAACAGAGGTCCAAGGATAGACCTCTGAGGCACTCCCACATTTATTTCACACTGTTTCGATGTACGACCGTCGAAGACAACCTGGATTTATCTCTTATCTAAGAAGGATTTTATTATGTTAAGTACCAGTGATACCGTATGATTTAATTTTCCTGAGGAGACCCTCATGCCATACCCTGTCAAAAGCCTTAGATATATCTAGAGCTACCGCTCTGCCCTCCCCCGATTTGTCCAGTGAATGGTATATACGTTCAGAGATTACAGTGAGAATGTCAGCTGTGGAACGGGCTTGTCTAAATCCATATTGTTGGTCAGTCAGAAGTTTAGCATCTGTAAGGTGCCGGACAAGAGCATGGTTAATTATGGTCTCAAATATTTTGGCGAAAAGTGGGAGGAGGCTAATTTGATGGGGCAGTTCTTTCGCCAGTATTCTTGAATACTGGTACCACATATATTGTAGGTTCGATCCACGACTGTGGAAAGGAGTATGTCTAGCCGCACTGATGAGTTTTCATAAAATAGAACATTACTGTATGTGAATGATATCGGCTGAAGCACTTTATATATATATATATATATATATATTTGTCATTCACATAGAGTACTGTTCCATTGTATTACAACAGTGGATCGAAATAACAACGGTCGCGTTGATAGTCGACAACTTTATCCATTGGACCACGAATCTCTGTGGTAAATATTTTACCACGGGTGTGTATTAAATCCACACCGCCCGTCGCACACAGTGTTCAAGTCATCATTTGTTTACAAACAAATAAATAGTGGGCTTCCCTTAATTGCTTCAATACGCGTACGCTGAAAATATATTTACAAAGTGCTCCAGCCGAAGAGGTTGAGCTTTAATATATCATTCACATACACTACTGTTCTATTGTATGAAAACTCATCAGTGCGGCTAGATATACACCTTTCCCCAGTCGTGGATCGAACCTACAACCGTCGCGTTGACAATCGACAGCCCTAACCAGCTCTCTCTCTCTCTCTTTCGGTCTCTCTCTCTCTCTATCTCTCTCTCTCTCTCTCTATATATATATATATATATATATATATATTAATGTAGCTTCCTTGTAGTCTTGACGAAGACCTGCACGTGAAATTTGTGTTGCAACAGTTGCGCAATATCCAACCACACTTCTTCTGGGTCGGCGTCGTTGAATACCAGTAGCAAGTGGAGATTCAGAACGAGTGGAAACAATGCTGAGATAAGTGTCACCCATTCTGCACCTAGCCTTATATATATATATATATATATATATATATATATATATATATATATATATATATATATATATATATATGAATATATATATATATATAAGTATATGCATGAAGATTTGCTTTAATTCTATTGGCGTATTTGGTATGATTTATTCTCTGCGATTTTCTTCTAAGTGTATATTTCTGTATCAATTAAGTTGTGTGTTCAGATATGAAGCGGGGCGAAATGTATATGTGTAACTATGACATTCTGTCTGGTTCTAAGTTTGCATATACATCTACGGTGACCAGCATCGCTATTAATCGGTATTTGGCAATTTACTCAGAAACAGTTATATGCATATTTTATGAATGTTTCGACGTAATGGCGTGTGGCACACTAATGCGAAATATATGAGTCTAATAGGAAACACCATATGATCGGTAAGTTTGCCATAAGTAATGTTTTATATTATGGTTTGTGCAGTCGAATTGAAGCCGAAACACGTTGTTGTGGCGGTATGCAATTTGTAAAGCGGCAAATTTGTTAGTAACTATAGTGCCGTTGGCGCCATAATATTTTCTTAGGCATACATTGTGATCACATAGAATTAACTTATGTTTCATTTTACTTCTGCTGAATTTGATAGAAATCAAGTTGCCCCTTTCCTAGGCGCTAACACGTAATCTTTATATGAGATACGTAGATATTTGAATATTTCATTAAAGTTCTTCATTACATTTCAAACACTGACAGTAAAATGTTGGCAACGTTGGTGTTCTCTCCTCAATCAATCATTTAATCATGTAATAATGTGTTTTAATGTGATCATTTGGTCTTACCTGATTCCAGAACAAGAATTCTTTGAATCTGGTGGAATATCAAACTTCGGGCTCTTACTTGAAGCAACATTACTTGGAAAAAGGGCATCATTCCCCGTAGTGGATTAGACATGAGGAGAAGATCTTTTGGGGCTGGGAATATTATGTCCTTTTGAATCTTCAATCACGGCTTATTTGTAGTGAAAATATTTTCATGCCAGGTTGACAGAAATCCGAGGATAGTGTATCTAGTAGGTATTGTTCTGTCCAGTAATCATTCGAGTTTTTTTTGTTGTTGTTATAGGCATTCAATCCTCTCATGTATGCATTTAAATTTTTTCCAGCGAATATATTTGAAAATCATATAATATACTTCACACCAAGAAAAAATAATGTATTTTACTGAAAGCTACGCAGATATATCTACATATCTATAAAAGTAAAATTGTCTCTGTGTGAGTACATTTCCCTACACAACTACTTTGTCAATTTTCAGTCAGCAGACTCGAGATTTTGCATAAGGGTATTGAGATTTTGGAAAATATTTTAAATCGTTTTTCAGCTAGAACTTCTGGTGTTAAGCGATCCCAGCTCAATCTCCTGCGCCAATTTTGTGCCTAAACACTTGAAATTTTAGAAGTAGGTAACCTGGATATGATTAAAACTTTTAAATACATATACACACATATATACACACACACACACACATATATATATATATATATATATATATATATTTGTAGTCATCGGCATGCAGTCCTGTTTCGTTATATCACAACCTATCAGTGCCGCTAGACAAGCACCTCTCCTCAAGCCGAGGATTGAACCTAGAATAATCACGTTGACAGTCAGCAGTTCTACCGATCGACCCATGGGAGCGGCTCCCGTAAATAACTCGCCAAATGTCTATTAATACAAACATTTGTCCATAACCTTTACAGTGCTCTAACCGCTGTTTATAAACAAAGATCGAGGGTCGCATTTTCCAGCCAATTAAGTAGCGGGTGAGATTACTTACGACAGTGGTGAACTACCCCAAAAGGGGGAAGGGCTTAAAATATTTCCAGTCATATATATATACATATATATATATATATATGTGTGTGTGTGTATGTGTGTGTATGTGTGTGTGTGTGCACATAAATTTATTTACAGAACATAGGGTCCAAGAAAAGCCGGACTGAAGTAGTAGGTTTATATAAAAGGTGTTTCAAAAGATTTATTAACAAACATAGTTGGCTGTTATACAGCCATCATCGTTTTCATTGTTATCTCATGATGTATTGCTGCTCCACTTGTAAAAAAAAATGTAATTGCGCTGAGCCAATTTTTTTTTCAATACAAGCTTCATTTTATTATTACATTTACATTTTCCTATTTTAATATTATTCTATATTTTGATTTGTCCAGTATTAAAATATTAAAAATTTAATAATAGTTCCATTGCATACTATTGAACAGCCGACAAAAAGAATTGACAGGAATCAGCGAAAGATGGAAAGTCATACAAACAACAATGAGTAAAATCGCTGATGAAAGTAGTAAATATTATAAAAAAAAAAACCGACAAGAAAATGTAATACAAAACGATAATGGCAGTAAATAAAGAATATAAAAGATAAACGTATGGAAAGATTCGAACTAAAAACAAGTTAACTGTGCATGAGCCCCAGTTTTTGTAGAGTTAACGAGGCATAACAAATGACTAAGTTCAGTATTTTCCCCCACCCCCATTTAGCCCCTGAAGTAACCAGGGGACGTCAAATCATGGTGAATATAAATAAACGGGGTAGTTTTTGGCCTTAACATATGCAAATTTGGCAGTGAACTCTCACCAGAAAAAATATAGGAATGTACGATTATCGAGCAAGTCCATCATTGGCCCCTCCATCTAACCACAAAAGTCACCATGGCCTTAACATATTTAAATCTTCAACACCATTCAAAACTGTTAAATAGACATACACAGAAAATCTTGGACAAAAATGGTAAAATAGTAACGAGAGTTATCATGAAGTATAGACAAACAAAATTATATAGAACTCAGTCAGTTAAAACTTCTCAACAAGTTTTAACAAAATCCAAGGCATCAATTTTTTAATAAACACTAAAGTGTCAAATTTAGCCGTTTTAAACCGAAACGAACACCTAGTAGGACAACCGGATTTTTCTCGGGAACTCTGTTCTGTTACTTTTTTTACTCATAGCATGTTTAATGTTTGTGCGAAATTTCAAAACATTTCCAAAGCGTAGCTATTAAGAAAAATACGGATAGACGAACGGACAAACGGACAAGGGTGAATTTACAGGTCCACCCTCCTTTTGTCGGGCGACTAAAAAACTGATGCGGTAACTAACCCATGCACGGAAGATGAACTCCTCCGAGTTGTATAAATAAAATGAGAGTTACGATTCTAATCTGGGCAGTGTACACGACAATGTTCCAACCTCGGCAATCAGTCCGAATGAAACTGGGGCATTTCAATGGCTATTTTTGTAGTCGGACTGATGCAAAATCTTCTGTGTAGCCTCGAACACCCATTTGGCTAGGACTTTCCTCTCGACTTTCGGAAGGAGCAAGTTTGTTGTTGTCGTAAGCGCTTTATCCAGGAAATGCAAACGTGGCTATTAAGGCATACTTTTGCAGGGCTGAAGTGCTCTTCTGTTGCAGATCTTACGGAAGTTTCTACCTTCTGACCATGTGTCACATCCATTCGCAGTGATAGAGAGAGAAATATCGGTCAGGGTACTTTCGAACAATCAGTCCAACATAAACTGAGCCATTTCGATGGTATTTTTTGCTGTCAGATTAATGCAAAATGTTCTGTGTAGCCTTACGAGATCAACCTTCCAAAGCCTTGCCTCGCGGTTTTCGGGAGCAGCAGGTATATCGGTTGTTACCTGAGGCGCCCTCATTGGGAATTAGCGAAAAGCTACTCAAGCATATTTTTGTATGGCCGTAGTACTCCTCTTAGGGAACTGACTCATTTCCCCACCGTCTAACTTTCTATCACATCCTCTCGCGGTGGGAAAGGGACAAATATAGGTCAGTGTACTATCGTAGTTCGTCATATTAGCACTACGTATAACAATGGTTGCTCATCGTATATACTGTTTTCTGTTTCAATATATTTTATCTTTTCTAACTCATTTATTTGTCCCTGTTTTTTTAGTGACCCTTCGAGGGCCACAAGATAAACAAAATTAGAAAGACTAAAGGTAAAGTTGTTGAAAGAATAAATACAAGGGAAAATTGTAAAAAATGACGTAAACAGGAATTAAGAACAAAAATATAATGCAAATGAACATGATAGAAAAATAACTTAGATGAAATATAAGAACAGGATTAAAGAATTTAAAAGTAAAATTAGTTGAAATTAAACAGACAAGATTAAAGACAATATATAAAAAAGATAAAGGTATGCATTGTAAATAAAACAAAACGAGTATTGAAGTATAACATTATAGGGAAATGTGAAAAGATGGGGGGATAATAAAGACGTAATATATTAAAAATGGATGAAATGAAACCCAATTATAAACAATTTAAACACAATGATGAATGAAGCGAACAAGACATAGAAAAGATGAAATTAAAACAAAAAAAAAATGTAGAAAGAATGGCAAAGATAATGAAAAAAAATAAATCATTGTTGTCCGGCTATATTTGTATGCCCAGCTAAAAGCGTTTAAAAAACTACAAAACAAACATCCACAAAGTTTATACAGTCTTAATAACCGGTGTCTCGGATAAATATCAAAATTTAGAAAATATTAATTCTCTGAGGCTTACAAATAAAGAAAAAAATCGCAAAGTGTGATAAAAAAGACACAAAAAGAAAGATGCAATTTAATAAATAATTAGAAAATACAGAAAAATAAAAATAAAATAAAACATAAATGGATTAAGTTGAATACAAATATAAGTAAAAATTGGGTTGCCATTCATGGGGTGGCCTCTAGATGTCATATTTGTAAAAAATATTACGGCTTTGATTTTTTGCTCTACACATATTCATTTTAAAATTCTATTTTCCTGTCCTTTCCCTTTCTTCTTTGGTTAAACATCTCTGACGACCTTTTTCACATATCATCATAGTCCAACATGAAAAGTCTCAAGAACATTAAAAGATTAATCCAGAACACTAAATTCCAACGCAGGATCCCACTACCAGGTCTCTTTCTCGAACATTAAATGTCTAGGTTCTAACCTCTTAAAACTTAAAATCAAATTACAGGAGATTAAACCATATCTATTGCTTCTGTGCGAAATTGGCATTAGATTAGCTGTTTGCCCAGATGAGTTCGCGATTAGAGGAAATCCAAACTTGACATCAAAATCTTATGAAGAAGATCGTCATGGACATGGAATATGTGGGAAGGACATCTCCAGAGAAGATCCAAAATTGCCCTATATGTGTTTCCGAATTACCCTTACAGCACTGCCTTCCTAATAAAAAATATAGGTTAAAAACAATGCAAATACTTTTTTTTTACATAGGCATCACCACTTATCAAAGTTAAGAGGCCACTCGAGGATGAGGTTTAAATAGTGTATAGTAGACATTGGACAATATAGTAACCGTTAGTAATGGAGATTCGGTAAATTTGTAAACTCATATGGAACGGCTCATCAAAAGCCTCTTTCTTAGAACTGCACGCTTGTGGAGCTCTGTTCCGTTTGCCTGCTTCCCACCTGACTACTACCTGGATGTCTTCAAGTACAACGTAAACATATTCCTGATGAACCGCCCCTTTAAGTAGATACTTTATTAAATCTCAACACTTACGTACTGTACATGCAATAACCCTCATCCATGATTGGCTTCCGGGCCTTGATAAGTGATGACAACCTTGTAAAAAACTTGTTTACGTTAGACTTGAACACAACCATATTGTAGTTAGCCGGAAAGCAGAAAAGGGAAGACAATCCCATAGGTGTGCAGTTCTAAGAAAGAAGCTTTGCTCATGGAATCTACGTTTAGGTTTAGGCAGAGATAAAGAGTGGGAGAAATAAGTGATAGTGTTTTCGGCTAGACGGGTGTTTCTTGTGAAAGTTTGGCGAGGGGGGAACCATAGAATGGAGCTGAGCCGAGCACTTGCTATGAAAATAACGATAAAGCAGAGACAAACTCACAACATCTCTTCTATGAGAAAGAGGTTGCTGGGAAGAGAAAAGGGCATGCCCCACAAGGCTATGAAGTCTATTTTGAACTCTATCAAGGCAGGATAAGACTTTCTAGCAGCTCTTGTCAAAATCTGGCAACAGTACTCCATCCTCGGGACGTGCCTGGCTCTTATATAGATAGAGAATTGCATCAGCAGTGAGATATCTTCTGGATCGATAGAAGGATCCCACCATTTTTCCAGCGGCCTTGGCAACGTATTTAATGTATGTGTTCCATTTAAGATCAGAAGCTTGTCAAAACATGAGGCCTCCCCAAGAAGAGAGCCATTCATTTTAATTGATGCCAGATGGGGATCAGAACGTTGATTAGGTAAAGATAAAAGCTTGGTTTTAGATGCATTAAAAGTAACAAGCCACTTCTTTCCCAATTGTACCACTTGCTCAAGATCAGAGTAGAGAGAATCAAAGAGAACTTGGTCGTTTACTGTCTTAGAAGTGCTACCATAGATAGTAGTGTCATCAGCATAGATGTCTACGAATGATGTAAGGATATGATTTGGAAGATCATTAATATAGATCTGGAAGAGAGTTTGGCCAAAGATGGACCCCTGAGGGGTTCCAGCATTAATACTAAGAGCTTCTTATTTCCGGCCATCAACCACTACTCTTATGAACCTATCAGAGAGAAATAATTTAATAATTGAGAAGACATTTCCAGCTATACTCTAGCTGGAGGTCTTGTGAAGTAACCCTTTATGCCATACTCTATCAAACGTAGTGTATACGTCAAGACCAATTGCTCTAGGAAGGTAGCCACCGTCGAGAGATTCGCTAATCTTATGAGATATAACTGTAAGCACATCTGCTGTAGATGTAGCAGAACGGAAACCATATTGCGTGTCACTTAGAAGGTTATTTTTGCTGAGATGGTTGATTACTTCTTTATTTAACGGAGATTCCAGCAACTTACTCATGACGCACAGGAGACTTATTGGCCTGTACTGTGAGGGAGATGAGCGATCACCTGAATTCTTAAACTATAAAGGAAAAAAGGTAATAGAAAAAAGGAGAATTTAAAACAAACTAAAACAGTGAAAAAAGTATATCAGCATAAGAATATTTTTTTAATGATAAAAAATACACAAAAAAAAACAGGAAATAGTAAAGAAACGTAGAAAAAGAAAGATAAAACAATTAAAGAACGAAATAACAAAATAATAAAGGAAAGATAAAAGAAAGAAATACAATAACAAGAGAAATCCTTTTGGACAGAAATATAAAAAATAACGATTAAAAGAAATAAGTAGAAAGCAGAGATATAAATAAAGCCACAACCGGCACCACCAACACCACCATAACCAGAACCGCAAGGCTTTAACCCTTAACTGAGGGGCATATCAAACGGCACTTTAGATGACTGAACTGTTTTGAATGATGGATTTTATGACAGATTTGTTAACGAAATTGCTTCGTCCATTTTAAAACGAAATAAAAAAATATTAACGATGCAAATGCATTAAAACTATTTAAAACACGTTTTATGGGGAAATTCATCAACGTTTGCAATCCGGCTGAATTATTATCGATTTACGGTCAAAATGAATTAAATTTGAAATGCAACATTCATTAGAAAATATTTAAAGCAAAACAAATTCCATATTTAAAAATAAAATCGCGATTATCTGTTAAATTTAGAAATAGAAGAACCCAGATAGTACATACCTGCGCCAACGAACGACATCGCCCAAGTTAATTACATTAACGTGATATTTCGTATTACATTGGTTGCAAAATGCAATACGATTTTTCGATAAAGATTTTGAAGATGCTATCTAATGCTGCAGCTTTTGTTGTGTATTTATTGTGGCCTTAAAAAGAGACAATAAAAGAATGTAACAGAGCGGGGACGCGTGTATGAGAGCAGCAGCAGTTGTATGCAAATGACCGAGCCGTGTGTCAGGTGAAGTCACAGCGCGGAAGTAGAGAAGAATAAGGTTATGAAAATAACGTGGACACTTGCTGTTAGACTGGACTGAATTGGGCGTATTACACACGTAGGTCCAGGGTAGCTCTAAACATGGTCGGACAAAGAAACAGAGTACCACGTGTTTGACAATGCCAAGTCTCATAAAACGCATTGAAGTGCGAAAAGACTCTAAAACAAGAGACAAGGTGTTATTTTAGAAAGTACCCGTAGTACGTGTAAGCAAATGTATGTTTTTCAACTGAAAAATAAGTGTCATACCTACTGCTCCTTGCAACGCAGTCTGCAACGTGTTCAGTTCGTTGAGATGTAACGGAACTGTTGGAGAAATGAGTTTACTTCGTTACAAGAAGATATATAAAATAGGTCTGGGTAAAAAAAATATATTGGGCAAGAAAGTGAAAGACAAGAAAAGGTCGTTGGTATCTTCCAACTACTAAGAATATCTGTAGTTTTACGTTAGTTCGCGATATTATCGCCCTTACTAGAGTACTAGCCCCGCGTTCTTTCGATTGTTAGCAGACTCTGTTATGTGTGAATGAGTAAGTTCCCATAAAATTAAAAGTAAACAGTTTGAAATATATATGAATTACATACCTTATATTATTTTAAAATCTCGAATCATAAAAATGTAGAACAGTACAATTTGAATAAATGCTTTAATTATCATTCACGCCAAACAAGAAATATTTTAACTTTAACGTGAGGGGCTTCTTTGTGGGAGCATCTCTCGAAGAAAATGTTCACATTACATTTAAATATCTGTATGTTTTCACATTAATAAACAAGAGTGTATTCCAAATCTAAGAGTTTAAAGGTAAACACTATTAAGGTAGACGACATTGCGGTATCTAGGGAGTTTTACAGTAAAGGGGTCGAGTTTTGCTACTTGTCGGGTTATATCGGGTGGATACAAGCGCTATGATTTCGTCAGAACCTTTCTTACATGAGTTCAAATTCGGTAACTAACAAAAACAAACAAAAAAATTGACCTTAACTTGCGTTGTTATTCTTTGAGATATCATTATATTCTGGTCAAGATGTTTCCAGTTCCCATTGATTTATCATTTCTCTTAAAAACAATTATCTACTTGCTACACGTCTGAATCTACCTCTACCGAGAAATACTGACGCGGTAATTTAGAAAATTTCGATAAGCCATAGTGCACTGGGATTTGAAAACGCCATCTTCCCACCTGACTATTCTGGCAAAGAGAATGTACATAAACATAATGCGTTCGAAAGAATCTCAGGAAACAAGTGATCTGATATTACGAAAGTGATTTAAAAAATCCATACATGTAATGAGAATCACATAGATGAATAATTATAATATGGCAATGCATGCTGAAAACAGTTATTGAATTAATCTAACTCTTCAAAACATATCTAAGGCTTTTCCTATCAGTATTTCAACGATGTTTGTTCATCTGAAATATATGGTAGGCAAATAAATAGATTACACCTTAGATCAGAAAAGGAACATTCCTATGGTGATAAATCGAGAAATTGTAGCAACAATCTGACAAGAAAGGTTCAATAACTGTGTTCCGTTACACACAAGCGGTCTACGAAAGCCAATATCCTTGTATCTAGTGTGGCAGTAGACGTTGCAAAGGACAAAACAATAACTATCTTTTTTTTGTCCCAAAGGTTTCTTATGATTCTTTAAACTATTGATATTTTCCTCGATGAGATGACGGTCTATTAACATTTATGAAACCAACCCTTCATCTTTGAGGCAAAACATGGGTTACACAAACCAAACAAAGCACAACAGTAATATCTGCTATAAAAGTTCAGATGATGAAGTACTCAGGGATTTATCAGAAGTGGAGCATAACGTTCTTGGCAATGGTAACCTTCACCATCAACTGAGGTGGTCCGAAGGAAAAGATATTGTTCAATAGCTGACGAATATGCATCTTCCACTATGGTAAGTCTACGATAGTATTTGGTGATTACTTTAAAAGACGAAACAGTAACGACTTTACAATAAGAGATGCCACCAACATCGAACAAGTAACAACATGAACATAACAGAAGAAACGAAATTTGTTCATATGAAAAGAGTTTTTTTTCTTTTGAATGTGGAAAAAAATCAATCTCTTATCAATCTCATTTAACACCGCATGAAGAACAGATGTTGCCACCTAATACAATAAAAAAGGGGATGCAGATCTGTAGATTGTTAATGCAGTTTTATCGATGCCATCCAACAAAAGTACTAGTATCATTGGGGAAAATAGTAATCTATTTGTGTCATTTTATCACGCGTCAACCAGCGATGACCATAAGCTATATTTCTTCTCTGATAAAGAGAATATTACTAAAGTTATAGTGCATCAAGGTTATGAAGAAATTGCTTGGATACGAGGTTTACAGCAGTCTTCTGTTCCTGCATTCATACACGGAATGCGTTGTCACTTCTGCGGTTTTTGGAATGGGGAAAAAGCCGCTTTACATAATGTTTTGAAGAGAGACTCAGTCTTAAAGAGCTGTGCTAAGATGTTTTCCACACTTAAGAAAAGGATAGCTGAGATTGAAGACGCTGGTTGTAACGCGATGGTAGGAAACCTTGAGAGAGTCTGTTTGTAATAATGTATTCTAATCTCTGCCAAAAGATAGTTCAGCCGAAAAACCCTCTTCAACGGAGTATCATGTCCTTCGGAGTTACCTGTGATACTTTGGAGGACACTACTGAATGAGGATGAGAATTACAAAACAACACACTAGTTCTAGTGATTATGGACACTTTGACTGTATAAGAAAAACTACTGAAAATAATTCGCTGCAACTTTTTGTTGGTTGTAGTACACCTCGGTAATGCGACGACATAAGTGAGGAAGCAGTATCTGATGAGGAATATAGTAACTATTGCACTGACACGGTTATTCAATGATGACATATGTCTTAAAATGCACTGTGTATTCTATAATGTTTAGAAATGTACATGTATGCCATGACGTCATTGATGACGCCATGAACTCGCTGGTATATGTAGTTAGTATAAAACTTTGTATAACAATTTGTATATCAAAATATATAGTATAAAAATGCAAATGCTTCTGTAAGCAACAGATACAGATTAGAAATATAGATTTATTGGTAATTTTTAGTGCGAAGGCTGTCATCGTTTTATGGCGTCATAGTAAGGACCTTTGTGGTGATCTAAGTTTGGTAAACTTTTAGTATGTTGTTCCCCACATATAATAGTAAAATAACTCATAAAACGCTGTCTTGGAATTTGTTCAGGGTCAAGGCGTATTTTGACTGGGCTATTACATTTCTTAGACATGATATGATCTGAAAAGAAATACTTATTTTTATATTATCAAGTATTTTAATTATTTACACCCAGCTACATAATTTTTTACACCTTAGAGGTGAATTTACCCGTGGGTTAGAACCTCTGCTCCAAAAGAATTTCCCCAACTCTTGCCATTTACAAAACTTAATATTTCGGAATAGAAAATACTTCAGAATCACACCTTACGCTTAAAGGGGGTGCATCACATGACGTAAAGGGGGTGCATCACATATCTATATAGAAATTACTTCTTTGGTCGAAAACGAATGTCATTTTCACCACAGTACATGTACACATGAATACAAAGATGAATATAATTTCTATTTGAATATAACGGCCAAGTTGGACTGAAATTAAATATTAATCCCTTGCTAATGAAATTTCCATGCATGACTAGTTCTGCTAATGTAGTCGTCAGTATAGAAAAGGGTTGTAATTGCATGGCTCATTCATTGCTACATTGCCATTTTCGATTTATATCGATTTGAATACGATCAGTGGAACTTTTTTCTATGTAAGAAGTAAAGTAATCAATCATTTGGGTTTCATTCACGTCTCAATTCATCCGTCAAGTATTGCAGCAATCCTTTCATATTCAAAGTCTATTTGCAATTTTACAAAACTGATTCAGAATTAAACTGCATTCGTATATTCTATATATCGTCTTCATCAGCTCGTATATTATATATATCGTCTTCATCAGCTAATTCCACGATCACATATAAAATGCATAATTACCTATAGATACCAACAAACACAATCCCACAAGCACATACACACATATACGTATATATATATATATATATATATATATATATGTGTGTGTGTGTTTCGTTATATCACAACTCATCAGTGCCGCTAGACTAGCACCTCCCAAGCCGAGTATTGAACCTAGAACCATCGCTTTGACAGTCTGCAGTTCTACCGATCGACAAATGGGAGCGGCGCCCGTAAATAATCTCGCCAAGTGTCTATTTAAATAAACATCAGTCCACCACATATACACACACACACACAAACACACGCACACACACACACATATATATATATATATATATATATATATATATATATATATGCATATATATGGATGTTTGTAGAGATAAATAGGTTTTATTATTTCAACCTCGTGAGTATTTGCTTAAACCATTACAAGATTGTTTCTATATAGGGGATAGAAAATATATCAAGCCCATGTCATCAGACAATTTAAGCCCAAATAAAATATAAGAAATGATTTTTGATTGCATATAAATCTTAAAAACCAACAGTTGGAGTAATTGATGGAAAGGGGAGATGGGGAGGAGAGAGAGAGAAAAACAGAAGAAGAATACATGTGGGGGAATGAAAAGGTATATTTTAATAAATTGAAATTAGAATTAGGATTCAAAAGAGAGGATGTAAGCAAGAAGATTCAGGGTGCCAAGGAGAAGCTGTTTGTTAAAAGAGATGAAAAATGAAAAAAGAAAAAAGGGGGGAAATATGACAAAATAAGAAGAGGAGAAAGAAATGATAATATGACGGAAGTGTATAGTTTCTGCGTGTCATAAAATGCGCTGAAAGGGAAAATAAGTGACGGCTAGCACAACTCACCAAAGTTCGAAATGGGTTTAAGTGTCCCCAAAACTCTGCAGTGGTGACAGTGGTAGGGGAAAAATATGGTCAAGCTTTTATATAAAAAGACTTTGTATTAATTTTTTGTACGCATCTTAAATAGGGTGCATCTTGATTTAAGCAAATACTCCCGTGATTGAAATGTATTGTATATATATATATGTGTGTGTGTGTGTATGTGTATGTATATATACATATATATATATATATATATATATATATATATATATATATGTGTATGTATATGTATATATACACATATATATATATATATATATTTGCAATAAAACATTATAAGATTTTCTATTTGTACCCACTAGTGTTTTATGCTAAACAGTGTATGAAATACTAACCATTGCTGATCGCTTGACTCCAACCCAAAATCAACAAAATCAACGTTTGCTTTGAAGGCTAAATCTCTTCACCTCGTCCCCCCAGTGTAACCCCTTGAATGAAAGTAAATTAACATACTTGTGAAATCTGGTAACCCAGTTTGTCATACTCTCCACTCAATAAGAGTATTCGAACAAACAGCCCTTACAGGATAGAGGTCCTAAGTAATTCGAAATTTTTTTCGGTCGCTCACACTGAGGATTGAACCTTCAACCTTCATGAGAATATCACTTGTTGCCATTGATTATTCTAAGTATTCTAACGGCTACACAATGGTTAGAGTACTTGCTGGATGTTCTGTAAAAGCCTCCTTTCGTTCCTGTTTTTGATTGTGTGATTTCAGATGATGAACAAAACCTCTTTTTCACAAAAAGTATTTGACACGTACAGTGCATTTCAGTTCCTGTTGTAATTTCTCTGACATTATATTTTAGTTTTGCTTTCTAAAAACACGTTTTTATACAGCAAGATCTACATGTTGCTCTTCAAAAAATCTTACAAATTTATCTGATGGTTTTTCTCCACAGTGATCGATCTTTTGCTTGGGATTCCAAGTTATGTACATTCATCTCAAGAATTTTAAAATTGTTATCAGAGAATTCTTAAACATTTTCTTGGTTTGTGTTGTGGTCTTTTACCTCCATCTATCGCGCCATAAAACAGATGTTTAGGAAGTCTTTTGTCCTCAATCGCAGGTGATTTTGAATGATTTTCATTTCAATTCTAGTACTATTTATGTATCGTTCAAGAACTACAGCGTAAGGCGTTAGAGTCCAGCAGTTATATTAAGTATTCTCCGAATATATATATATATATATATATATATATATATATATATAGAGAGAGAGAGAGAGAGAGAGAGACAGGAAGAAAGATGGAGAGAGAGAAAGAGAAATAAAAAATTAAAAGGAACAGACCAAGTTATGTGTTCATCAACGTTTCGTCATGGTTTAAAATAATAATGTACTATAAATCGAGACGAAACGTTGATGAACACATAACTCGATTTGCTCCTTATAATTTCTTATTTCTATATTTTGTCGGTATAGTATTTCCATTATTCCATCATATATATATATATATATATATATATATATATATATATATATATATATATATATATATATAAGCGTGCATTTTAAATGTATATATAAATATACATTGAGATTTCATAATATATGTTTAGAATGTAATATGTTTATATCATATATGTACAGTTATCATTACGTACACAAAGCAATTCTGCCTTTTCAATTTTTGATTTGCATTCGACTTTGAATCGTTTGCAATTAGAATAATGATTTACGATTATTTCCCCTGTCCTTAATATTTAGGTTTATCTTCATATTTTTGTAGACCGTTCTAAACTGAGCTGAACGAGGAGGGATGTTTATTTGTATTGTTCTTATTCAATCAATTCTTTGAATCTTCTGTCCAAGATTTATGGGTGTTATTTAAAACCCGAAAATAAACGAACCACTTTGAAGCCCGGACAATTAAATGCGTTTTCCGGAGCCAACGAATAGCATTGCGAGCGATCATCAAAGGAGCATATGCATGTAATATGCGCATACAACTGGCTTTGCTTTTCCGTTAGCTTAGATGAAATTCTATCGCTCCTTAAGGATATCGACACACATGTGTGTACTTTCCCATACATATTTTACACATACAATATTACATGTGTATGTACCATTATACAATCATTATTGTGTTGCACATTTGCAAACCATGTTTCGGTATCAATTAGAGGGTCGTCAAATATCATCAAAACTAAAGTATGCTCCTTAGCCTTGCTGGTGAAGAAATAAGACATGATTAAGTTCTAAAATTGACACGTAATAAATTTCTAATAAAAAAAAATAATACCAAAGAAAAATATTATTAATTGTGAAGTTGTGTATTTGATAGTTTATTTATTATACGAACAATAAGAACTGTAAAACATGATGGTCCTCGTGATAAAGTCATATCGTCTCATAGTTGTGACAAAACCAAAAGTATGTTTGTATAATTATTTTTAACTATTTAAAAGTGCTGTTTATTTATTCTCTGTTCTATTATTATGCGGTTTTTGAGTGCTGGACAATCACCAACAGCATGAGGAAGGAACTACAAGCTACTGAAACTTGGTTCCTGAAGATAATTTGAAGACATCCTGTAAAAAAAAAACAGAAAACAAACCAGGAGGTATTAGAAATTGCAAACACAGAAAGGTCTCTAATAAGAACAATATGAAAAATAAAAAATGACGGGAAAGTTATGGTAAGTAGAAGCAGAAACCGACAATGAGAAACAGGCGTTGGCAATGTGAATACCTCGGCAACATAAAAAATGAGCAACAATGAATTCAGGAAATCATCGAAAAGGAGATATAGATGGAGAGCAATAGCCGACAATGGAAAGTAGGACACCACTTAATGGTGGTGATTTATTTATGATGTATTGAAACACAGTCCGATTTTTTGGTTATTAATCTGATAATATGCACGGTTCTTTTTGCTTATTATATATATATATATATATATATATATATATATATGTATATGTGTGTGTGTGTGTGTGTGAATAAAAAGGAAAAACCTAAAAGAGTAAAAACAAAAATAAAATCAAGGTTTCGTCCCTATTTCAGGAGACATCATCAGGATTTCTAGGCGAGGATGTACAGAAAGACGGTCTATATCACATGCGAAAGAGGAGAAGTTCAGTTCTCTTTCTGTTTCCTTTTTATTCACATAACGTCTAAAGCATCGTTTATGTCTTGCTTTATTTTATTCATATATATATATATATATATATATATATATATATATATATATATATATATGTGTGTGTGTGTGTGTGGGTGTGTCTGTGTGGGTGTATATATATATATAGTCGAAAGAAGCTTTGAATGAAAATTTTTAAAAAATGTAAAAAATAAAATCAAGAATGCAGTTTAAATTCCCGGAAAAAAGAAACTAACTTTAACCTATCACAGACTTAGCACCTACATAATTTGACTTATAAAAGGTTTATAATTACAAGAGAGAATTCATTTCTATAAGGAGACGAAAGAAAACTAAACTAAAATTGTTAAATAGGAATAGACTTAGCACTTGCATTAGCGGATTTCTCAAAAGGTTTCAATTATAAAAGAGAATTTTACTATATAAGGGTGAAAAGAGAAAACCGTTAACTAAAATTTAGTAAACAGAAAACGGGGATCCTCAGCTGCTTACCATGTAGCTGTTTCCGAGATTTAAAAACAAGACAACTGTTAAATACATGTCTCTCCATATATCTATATATTAGCAAGAAAATAATCTGTGCTTAGTTCATTTTTTATGTAAAAAGGAAATAAATGATCGGTTTGGAATCGGAAATTAGGCTATAATTTTTCCGAAGCATATATCAATTCCTATACGTCCAAAATTCCGATTTTATCCGATTTATGATTCTGATTACGAGTAATCGTCCCAGACTAATATATACACATACATATATACTTATGAAACAATATTGTCAATACGAAATGCATATGTGTGTGTGCGTGTGTATGTATGCTTATGTGTGTGTGTGTCGAATGTAATATAAAATAATTTTTTATTTATTTTGTTGTCGATATTTCGCTAAACATAGCTTCATCAAAGCAGGTTGTTCGGTCCGAGAGTTTATGTACATTGCATTGTTCCGGATCTGATTGATATTCCCTGCTAGAATTATAAACATAAACAATGTGTGTGGATTGCGAATCATCGTATAATTCCATCAGACAAACTTTCTAATCAGATACAAATTTTATCAGATAAAAGTTCGACAAGTTATATCATTTTTATCAATTAAAATATATTCATTTTTACTTGTTCGCCATTCATGATGCTCGTTTGCATTTCTTGAAGCCTGTTTCAACAGCTTTAAACAGTCAATTAATTATGTATTAAATATTAAGTAGATAATAATGAAACGTCAGTATAATAACAATGACACACTAGTTCACATTAAATCACCAAATTAAGCATCGCTTAACCTGTCAAGTACCGGATGGGGGTATATTTGGGAATATCGGACACTGTATATGAGAGGACGTTGTCATATTCCCTGACGGATGAATCCAAGCGATGGCAGAACTTTCTCTTTAAGAGGAATCCAGTTCAACAAGACGAAGGTAAGCGAACTTCTAGTATATATATGATGCAATATCATGAAATAATTCCACGGATTCAGGGACGTATACATTCAATTTATGTCGTTTTTACCAGGCCGAGAGAAATTCAAAAATAATTTTGATTTCTTTAAAGTCTCAACTGAGGAATTCAATGATTTCATTTTGCATGGATTATGACTATATAAGTATAATATAATCTATTATAATTGTGTATTTTTATTGTTTTATACATTATTGATAATTTAAATTTTAAAAAGTTAGTAGTTGTAAAACGAAAACATTTTAACAATAATATGATGCTGATAATAAATTCAGTAATAGTAACCTTAGCCAACATTGGGAAATTAAACATACTAAACGTAAAAACGGAATAGTTTAAAACACTGACATAGTGAATATTAAAACAGAATAGTTTAAAAGACTAACATACTATCTATTAAAATAGAACGAATTTAACACTCTAATACACGAAATAGTTTAAAACACCAACATTCGAAATATTAAAACGGAAATATTTAAAACACTATCATACTAAATGTTAAAATGGAATAGTTTCAAACCAAATATAAATAGTATACAAAAAGCCATGGTTTAAAACGATAATGTACTAAATATTCCCATGGAGTCGTTTTAAGCACAACTAATAAAATATTAAAGGGAATATTAAAACACCAACATACTAAACATAAAAACGGAACTGTTTTTGATATAAACGTACTAAAAATGCCAATAGAATAGTTTTAAACATTGCAATACACTTAGAATCAAAAATTAGATTTTGTCTATGGAAATTTTCAGACATCAACACATTAAAACTGTTAACCATATTACATTTAATTATTTTCCAAAACAAAGTTTGCAAAAAAGTAGTAAACTTCTTTTAGACATTTTATATCCTTTCTAAAGATTTACAGAAACTGTAGCGACTCATA
>NC_136499.1:47922081-48044581 GCF_053919585.1 Euprymna scolopes
AGTCAGTGCAATGATAACGGCTTGAATTAAAGTTTAAAAAGCCAAAATTTAAGCATCATTGTCCACTTCTGCTCTAATCAGAAACATTCGTTTGGAACGCACCTCTGTCATATCAAAGAACATACTGTTGATTTAATATGTCGAACGCATATGTTTGTGCGATAATAAACAAAAGGAAACAAAAAAAATCAAAAAAATAAACTACGTATCTGTTTGTGCGATAATAAACAGAAGCACCTGTGATGTTAGGCTGTATAAAAAGTTAACTTTAGTCAAAATTGTCTGTTGCTTCTTTAATCGAATATTTCGATTTTCTATTACTGACATTGATCGAAGACATCTGCTACAAAACCTGTCTAAATACATTTCATGAAGTACATTTGTGGGAACTTTTTTAAAAATTGGCCCCACTGTTTAGAAGTCCATATAGAACGGACCTACACACACACGGAGACTAAGTTCCTTTTGTGTAATAAGAGATTGCTGTATAGTAATTTTCACTTCTTAGTTAATTTCATAGTAATTAACGAGGTATCATATTTGACATGCTTTCAATTCTCTCTCTCTCTCTCTCTCTCTCTATATATATATATATATATATATATATATATATATATATATATATATATATATATATATGTATATATACGTGTTGAAACATTAAACAATATGCTACTACTGATGAAAACGACTCTAAATAATTTCTTTATCGAAAATATTTTCAATAAAAGACTTTCTGCTTGGAGGAGAAATTGTCATTTTTTGTCCTCAATAATTGAAAGAGAATTCGTTGTGGACTGAGGTATTTTTTTTATTCATGTCCCAATTAAGAGTGACTCTGTGGAGAACTGACTGTGTTCTACATTATGTCAAACTCACAACGAATACATAATAAATATACATAAAAAAGAAGTCTAAATTGAGGATGTCGAATGGTTCATAGGTAGTTAGCGCACAAAATTTGTTAGTTATTAGAAGCGGTAATAACACATTTCCAAAGTGTCAGTTGCTCAAAAACCCAAGTGAACACCAAGTAACCTTCACTTCAATGTGCGGCCATCCGAAAATCGTTCTCCTTCCCCGCATTACCGTAATCCATTTCGGAACCACCGACTCTCCTTAATGGTTCACTCCGGTTGAATGATAGAAGAAATTCAATTTGCCAGCTGTAATTTAAATCCATTTTGCGAGGCTACCGGTGAATCCATGGAGTTTCGCAATGCCAGTTTTTTTTTTTTTTGCCTCAAGGGCGCCATTCGTTTTCCAGAATTCAACTCGGATTTTGATTCAATTCGATTCTATTTTGCCACTCATCTACATGCCTTGTTACCTGCCAGGCAAATAGGCGAAATAAAGACAACTAATCTCCTTTGCTTGTTATTAAATAAGTTGTGCATTTTTTCGCAACTATACAGATTCCGAGGATTTAGGGTATAGCTGAAACCATATATATATATATATATATATATATATATATATATATATATATATATATATATATACACAACACACACATACATATATACATCTATATAATTATAAAACTCAAATGACCTTGTAACTATGTATGTAACCCACTTTCCGGTTTATGACATCCAGTTGCGCATGAGCACATAAACATTAAACCATAACAACGTAAACAAATAAACACAAATCGCTTCTTTTACAGATTTTAACCTGCGCATTGAAATATTAACGTTATTATTTCGAAATTATTATTTAACATGGGAAGAGTGGGGTTTAAAATAACTTAAACGTAATACAGAAATAAACGATGTAAAAAGACAGCAGACAGTATTAACAATTGTTTATTTGGATAATTTAAAGGCGACCCCCACAAAAAAAGAACAATTGGGACGCTGAACTATAAACGTTATTATTTCGAAATTATTGTTTAACATCGAAAGAGTGGGAGTTAAAATAACTTAAACGTAATACAGAAATTAACGATGTAAAGAAAAAAAGCAGATATATCAAAATTTGAATTTAACCATAATAAGTATCATGGTATCTGTTCAGTGCACATGTACCTATAAGGATGGCCAACCACTTATAATTCAGTAACTGTAAATTCTTTTTTTCAAAAATAATCAATTATAATAAACAGAACGACTCATAGAAATCTACCTATATTCTTTTTTTCATTTTAATATACTTTCATAGAAATGTTTCTGTTATGTAAGAAAACCCTATTTTCTTTATGCCACAAGTCTTACGCTCATACATGCATTCCATAGCTAATATAATATAATGACCCAACGGGTCACGGTTAGAGTGTATATATATATATATATATATATATATATATATATATATATATATATATATATATATATATATATATAAACAAGCAGTTAGAGCACTGTAAAAGTGGTGGACAAATGTTTGTTTGAATAGACATTTGGCGAGATGATTTACGTGCGCCGATCGGTAGAACTACTGACTGTTAACACGATGGTTCTAGGTTCAATCCTCGGCTTGGAAGTTGTGCTACTCTAGCGACATTGATAAGTTGTGATACAACGAAACAGGACTGTATGTCGATGACTACAAATATTTTAAGACCCCCCCCCTTTGGGTAGGGAACTGTCGCCAATAATCTCACCCGCTACTTAATTGGCTGAAAAATGCGACGCTCGCTCTTTGTTTATAAACAAGCGGTTAGAGTAGTGTAAAAGTGGTGGACAAATATTTGTTTAAATAAAAATTTGGAGAAATGATTTACGGGCGCCGCTCCCGTGGGTCGATCAGTAGAACTGCTGACTGTCAATACAATGGGTCTAGGTTCAATCCTCGGCTTCGGAGAGTTGCTAGTCTAGCAGCAATTGTGTGTTGGACTGTATGTCGATGACTACGCATATATATATGAGGTTGTTATTTTTCAAAGGAAGGTTAACCAATGAAATGTAACGGCTTTAATACGAGAGTGCTCAATACGTAGTAGAGTGAGTTACATTTTCAATTTGTCTTTAAAAAAGCAGTAATGTGTTGCTACACAGTCATGATTTTCGTTTTTCATTAAGAATTTCGCGTTTGAATATAATGGTTTTTGCATGAAAAGAAGTCTGAAACATGCTCATGATTGTGCAGCAAAAAAATACTACTATGAAAAGACAAATCGAAAATGTATATATATATATGTGTGTGTGTGTGTTTATATATATATATATTGTGTGTGTGTGTATTGATAATTGATATTCATAATGAAAACTCATTTTTCTATTGATTTAAAATGAAAGTGCAAATAATTTTTTTCAACATTCATTTCAATTAATTCCCGATTAGTTTGCTATTTTTCGTTTTCTTATGTGATGATCATATTTAGTTAACTATTACGCGTAATTATATTCATGCAGATATTCTACATGATTTATACTTGCGTTATTTTTTTTTACATGGAAGTCACCACTTATCAAGGCCCGGAATCCACTCGGGGATAAGGGTTATTGTGTGTACAGTAACGAGATAGTATCGTAGTGATCGTTAGTATTGAAGATTTAATAAAGTGTCTTACTTAAGGGGGCGGTTTATCAGGAATTTGTTTATGTTGGATTTGAAGACATCTAAGTTGTAGTCAGGTGGGAATCATGCAAACGGAAGAGAGTTCCACAGTCGTGCACTTCTTAGACAGAAAGTTTGTTTATGGAATCTACGTGTTGATTTAGGCACAGAAAAAGAGTGGGGAAAATCACTGGCAGTGGTTTCAGCTACACGGATGTTTATCGTAAAAATTGGCGAGGGTGACAAGAGATTGGAGTTTAGACAAGCACTTGCAATGGAAGTATCGATAAAACAAAGACAGGCTCGCAACGTCTCTTCTTTGGGAGAGAGGCTGCATGGAAGAGAAAAGGGCATCCCCTACTAAGCTACGAAGTCTATTTTGTCAAGGCAGGATAGGCTGTTTTTAGCAGCTCCTGCCCAGATGTGGCAACAGCACTCCATCCTTGGACGTACTTGGCTTTTATACAGATAGAGAATTGCATCAGTAGTGAGATATCTTCTAGAGTGGTAGTAGGATCCCAGCATTTTCCTAGCGTCCTTTGCAACCGACCTGATATACGTGTTCCTTTTCAGATCAGGAGTAAAGGTCAAACCAAGAAACTTGTCAGAACATGGAGCCTCCCCAAGACCAGAGCCATCTATTTCAATTAATGCCAGATGAGGATTAGAACGTTGGTGATGTAAAGATAGAAGCTTGGTTTTGGATGCATTAAAAGTAACCAGCCACGTCTTTCCCCACTATACTACCCGCTCAAGATCAGAGGAGTGAGAATCAGAGAGAACTTTGTCATTACGGCCTTTGATGTGTTGGCATGGATGGTCGTGTCATCAGCATAGATGTCACGAATGATTTAAGTATGTGTTTTAGGAGATCATTGATGTAGATTACGAAAAGGGTTGGGCCCAGGATGGACCCCTGAGGGACTCCAGCATTAATATCGTGGACCTCTGATTTCTGCCAATCAACCACTACTCTTATAAACCTATCGGAGAGAAATGATTTAATGATTGAGAAAATATTTCCAGTGATACCGTAGCTGGAAATCTTGTGAAGTAGGCCCTTGTGTCTTACCTTATCGAAGTCCTTCGATATGTCAAGAGCAATTACCTTGGAAATGAAGCCTTTGTCAAGAGATTCACTACTCCTATGAGATTTAACCGTTAGCACATCTGCTGTAGATCATGCGGGGCGGAAATCATATTGCATGTCACCAAGAAGGTTATTTCTGCTGAACACTACTTCTTTATTTAATATGGAGTCCAACAATTACTCATGACACACAGGAGACTTATCGGTCTGTACTGAGAGGGAGATGACTTTTAACCTGAATTCTTAAATACAAGGCATACTGATGAGGTTTTCCAGGGTGTTGGAAAGCACTTCTCCTTAAGGCAACGCTTAAACAGTTTTGTAAGCATGGGGGCAAGGTCTGGTTGGAACTTTTTCAGCACTATAACTGGAATGCCGTCAGGACCAGTTGCTTTACTGGAATCAAGGTTCTTGATTAGGTTGGATACCTCACGCACGGATATTTTTTATGTTGCATAGCGTGTTGTCTTTTATAGGAGGAAATACGGGGAGTTGATGGCCTTCGTCGCATAGGGTAGAATTAGCTGCAAAGTTCTTGGCAAATAGTTTGCTTTTGTCTGATGCTGACGAGATGACCTCAAGTCCATTGATGATGGTTGGGATAGAACGCACGCTTCTGTTCAGGATCTTGTTTGCTATTTACCAAATATGGTGGGAACCAAGCCGCTGCTCAGCTACTTTGAATTTTTTTGTATATATATATATATATATATATATATATACACAAATATATATATGTATGTATTATGTAGTTAGACAGTGCGTTTTCATTCAGACAAATGTGGTTGAATGGCACAGAGAGGTGGTTACTTAATGAGCATTTTTCTTTCGTAATTTTTTTCAATTTTTCGATTGTCGTTCTTATTTCTCGATCGAATCTTTGGTTGTTTTTTTGCAAGTACTTCGAACTGAGTTTCATCAGTCGACTTAGGGCAGTTCATGATAAAACTTCGTTGAAAATACAAAGGAGAAAAAAACAGATAGACGGAGACGACTATGAAACTTTCTTGCAGCGATTCGATCGGGAAACTAAAACGACGATATGAAAAATTGCATAATTACAAAAACAGCTCATTAAGCAAAACCACTCCGTGCTATTCAACAACAATTGCTAAACACACACACACACACACACACACACACACACACACACAAATACATATATATTATGTTATTATGGATGACAACGACTACCAGTTGTGAAAATTTCAGCTTTTCACGGTTATTTCTAACAAATATGTTTTAAAATTTTGTCCCTTAGTTTTGGACGCTACTATATGTGAATACATAAATATATATATATATATATATATATATATATATGTGTGTGTGTGTGTGTGTATTTATGTATTCATATATAGTAGCATCCAAAACTAAGGGACAGCATTTTAAAACATAATATTTGTTAGAAATATCTGTGAAAAGCTGAAATTTTCACAACTGGTAGTCGTTATCATCCATAATAACATGCTTACATTTGAATCATTTGCGAAGCATAGAAAAAGAATTATAACAATCATTTATCCATTTTCAAAATAGGAACGTCTTAAAGTAATAGCTTGTCTCAAAGAGTAATCATAGTTTTGGCGTTTCTTCTTTAGAGCAAATAAAATAAAAAATTGAATATAACATTCTGTTTCCATTGTTTTTCTCAATTTAGTTTTGGACGTTCTTATATTGCACATAACAAAGTAACTGTTAATTTTTTTTCTTTCCCTTTCAAATGATTAAACTTTTAGCATGATATTATGGATGATAACAACTACAAGTTGCCAAAATTTCAGCTTTTCACAGTTGTTATTTTTAGATAAATTAGGTTTTAAAATAGTGTCCCTTATTTTTGGACGCTGGTATATATATATATATATATAAACATATATATATATATATATATATATATAAACATATATATATATATATATATATGGTAAAAGATGGGCACACTTTTTGAGGACACTTTTTAAAAGTAAAATTTAATTGAGAATTTATTGAAAACTTTGAAGTGTCGAATATAATGATAAAATCATTGTTTATTGCTTTTTTTTATAAGTCCTATATTTCGCTAATACATAGCCTCATCAGTGTCGAAAGTTCGATTCGTGAATTTCTTTTTCTTTTTCTTTATTTTGGTGTTATGGCGAAGAGACAAGAATTTACGTGTTAGTCCGGTGGTTTCAAGTGTGAGTATATATATATATATATATATATATATATATATATATATATATATATATATATATATATATATACTAGCGTTACATACACGATGTTGCCCGTTAAAAAACTTCACTTGCATACTTTTTTAGATGCCACAAATATCCTACTATATTGTACGAATTTTCCTGAAGTTGACCATATTATGGATTTTTCGAAGAAAGAAACAGAGCCACCCTTAATTATGAAATTCAAACACTGACATAAAATATCATAGCATAAAGCAAAATAACTAATATATTGAATGGATAATTACAGTGGTTTTAAACGTAGGTTTAATAATTAAAATTCCTTTAGACTAGATGTAAATTAAAAATAAATTCAATAAATCGACTGGGTATAATAGCCCTAAATAGAATAGATAAAAAATTCTATTAGTAATTTCTGTTACAACTCTAAAGCTAGTTATTAACGCGTGTATAATATAATACTCAAATGATATAACATTTTGAATATTTATCCTCTTTCAATAAATAGTATATATATATGTATATATATATATATATATATATACATATTTAGCCAGTAGATGGCTACATATGTGCATACATGTTTCGGTAATAAACAGCGTTAGGGGATTACGTCTTCAGGCCAAGAATTATCGTCGAGAACTAATATTTCAAACAAACACATTTTCTTATTCCGTTTACAAAGTTAGAATGTTACATGGGTGGGGGTTATGAGAGGATAACTAAGGTCTTTGAACATGAAAAACGTCTTCTTTTTTTACTTCCCTTTTTTTATATTCGTTTTTGAAGTTTATCTATCCCATCTTTTGGTTTTTACGGTATAAAGTACTTGAGAATGTAGTATTTTTGTCTTGTGGTCAATAATTAAAAAAATTCCTTATGGCTATTGAGTGCTTACCGGTGTATTTCAATTCACACACACACACACAAACACTCACACACACGCACACAAACACACCCACTGTAGAAGCAAACATACGCATATACTAAGGAGTGGATATACACTGCTCGCTGTATATTACTCACACACACACACACACACACGCACTGAAAACAGACAATAACTATACAGATAAACAAGAATACAATAAACATAAATTAAATTAATAAATAAATAAAACAAAAATAAAAAAATAAATAACAATAAACATAAAACCCCGAATGTTATCAACCTCCTCATGCATACACATATATATATATATATATATATATATATATATATATATATATATATATATATAAATACGCGTATATCCACCCACACTTTGATACACCCGTATATATATATATACATATACATATATATATATATATGTATATATATACATACATACATACATACATACTCACATACAGTTATAACATGTTTATATTTATACTCACATACGCAGTTATAACAATGCACGGACCCTCAAACACAGACATCCATGCACATACCCGAATATTATATATTATGACTGTTTTTGCCAAAACTAAGAATATTAATCCAAGTAACAATCCTAATAATAATAATTTTTTATAATATTTATAAAATTAATAACACTAACAATATCAATAATAATAACAATAATAAGACTGTCCATTGGGAACTTTAGGAACCTGTGGACCCCAACCGGATACACGTCTCAATAATATATATATATATATATATATATATATATATATATATATATATATATATATATGCACGCATACTAACATACACACAATATATATACACACACAGTCCGACTCTCCGCAGGCGCAGACACATATCCCCATCCATACGTGTCCCCAAATCCCCACAGATATATACGAGACACATATACATATAGATATCAATATAGACTCACGTATATACTTACATATATATATACACATGCCCACACAAATACCCGCTAACCCACAACGCATAAATACACAGCAATACATGCATAAATACAAAAACACCTTTTATAATAATAAGGTACCTTTTAACTTCAGTAGTATGGTAACCATTTTATATGAAACAGCGTATTAGTATATTTTACACAGGCATATATATACATACATAACATACATACATATATATCCAGACACCCATACATTCTGGTAATATGCATTATTACATTCATCGTACACGAGACATCATATTTCAATAGTTCATATATATATATATATATATATATATATATATATATATATATATATATATATGTATATATGTATATATATACACATACATATATATACAAACATATATATGAATATATACATACACATACACACATATATTCCCACATACACACATACACACATATATACACACATACACATATACATGCATAAATAAATACATATATACATACATATTTACACAAAATACAAACATATATATATATGTACACTGCCACGACATGATACATCGCAAAAAGAAATAGAAATGAACTCATCCACTACACAATTTTTGTCATCAAACCCCACATTCACAGTTATATTACCCGCCTTTACCCACTTATTACTTTTTCACAAGTTGTACTTTTTTTTACTGCGTAAAAATTTATAATGAATTCAGTTTGAAGTCCATAGGTCTGTCCTCAGATTTAACAAACACTCCTTCGTGGTTTACGCAGATATACATAAGGTATATAACGATATAATAGTAATATATAATAACATATGACAAATAATTAAGAGCATTAAAGCTATACAAACTGAATAGAAAGGTTTATATATTGTAGTACTTACATTTTTTACCCACGTATATATACATATACATACAGACCATATACACATACATGCACACACCCAAAAATATCCACATGCACACATTATTTCAAGGTTCACCCAACAATCTATTCCCCGTGTAGTTCAGATATACTATCATACAGATATTTATTTAGGTTAGTAATATTATAACTGCTTGAGAAAATAGAATATTAAGCGACTTATGTAATCAATACGGGTAGGATCATAGTTACGATCTCACTCATCCCCTTTTGTGGGGTTATTGGATGGGTGATAGTTGTAATCGTAGTTGTTCTAATCTTCTTAACTTAGAGCTCTTTAAGTGCATGTATTCTGAAATGTTTGCAGGATATAGCATTTTCTTGTTTAATACTTAACAGTTTATTCCTATCCTTAAACCTAGTTATCTCAAGTTTTTCTGATAAGCATAATGGACATGGTGAGTTTAATGAGTGGCAAGTATTGGCTCTTCTAATAATTTTTCATTCTATCCTAGGTGTTTTATTTTCTCTAACTAATTTCCAGTAGTATAACGATAAGGAAGTATATTTTTCATAGTTTGATTATTCAGCGAACGTGTATGTCCATAGAATCTATTTTTGAATGTCATTTGGGTACTACCGATGTAGAATCTTTCATCCCTTGCGTTCTCTACTGGGAATATCCTAGCCTGGTATTCCACTCATGAGGTTAGACATTCATTTTTTATTGTGCATTCCTCAGGTTTCTGGCAGTTACATTTATTCACATTTATTTTTGCTGTGTTATCACTAATATTTACACTTTCCCTATTAATCATGCTTAAGATTCTTACATTATGCTTTTTTATTATTCTTTCCAAGTTATCACCACAGCTATAACTTAATTTTAATGTATTTTATTAAAGATTTGATGCAACATATTATTTGGTTGGAAATTCTTGTTTAAGTTGTAAAAATTGTGTACCAAGTTTTGTTTTCAGCATAAAATTAAAGGGGTGTGTGAACAAAATCACCTTCCTATTACGATTTCTAGATTTATTTGTGCTAGCATTAGTTACTTTATATTTTATATCTATGTCCTTATACCCACTATTTTTAAATGCTGTATTATAAATAGATTTGCAATCATTGAATGTTACTTCATCAGATGAGTTGTTACTTATTCTACTTTCAATAGATAACGGTATATGCTTAATAGTGGATGGTGGATGGTTAGACTGTTGGTGTATATAAATAGGGTTGGCGTTTTCCTTCATATCGTGTTTATAAGTGTTTAAATCAAGATGTAAAGTTAAAGTGTTTAAATCAAGATCTAGGAAGTTACCTGTTTTAAGTTAGCATTAACTTCTATTTTTAAGACAAAATCTTTCATGTCCCTATGAATCGCTCTCCTAACTCGACCACATTTAACACTTGTAACGTTTTGCACTATAATTCTATGATTTTGATCCGTTACTTCATCGAAACACCCAGGGCCTTATTAGTCAGCATTGATTTTATCGTGAATATTTGTCTTGTTTTCTTATGTATCCTTTCCTAAATCTTTTTGACAAATATAATACTATTAACCAATATTTTTTCTTATATTAACCGAGAGAAAAAAAGTCTCCCACGAAGTTGAACATTTCCCTAAATACATTTGCATATTATCTGAACTCCAAGGCACGCGGCTTTTTCCTTACTGTAGAAGACAGAACTTTAAGTAGTATACTTAATATCTGCAACTACCATATGCTTGCTTGTATTAAGAAAGGGGCTTCCATGATATCCATACCAAACCACTGAGCATAGCTTATAACTTAACTTGTACTATATTTGAAACTAAAATATGCAGTATCTTATCTATGATACTAGGGCTATTTTTTCTGAGTAGATGCAATGCTCTGTGCCTGACCTTAATGTTTGCCTATAAATACAGAATATGAACTCCGAATTACCATGAACTAGTTGTTCTTCTTATAACTTGAAAAAAACATCTAACGGCTAGCTACGAAATCCCAATATAAATTTTACCTCCATGACGACTACCCCTGTCTAACTGCATGCCAAAAAAATTGTTTTTTTCAAACTAAACCTTACCTGAAACCCCTGTCTCTTGAACGCTAACAATCTGCTCCTTCACACCAAGCCGCCACTTAACTCCTATATTGCACAGCATTTGTAGTGGCATCTTTAACTTCCATTCCCTAACCCTCACATGTTAACTGCTTAGTCATCAGTAAACATCTATACATTTCTACCTCTTAGACATGCATTAGAGTTCATTCCTATTCAGTTAGCTATTTAACAGCCAAAGTGTGTACTCGGAAGCAAAGCGATCTGCATTACATAATTGTCCCCTAGATAGTTTTGCAACGATTAATACGAAACTGAACCGATACTCCTTGTTATGCTGAATGTCCATGACTCTTGAAAGCTGAAATTATTTTCCCTCAATAATAGAAACACACTTTATACCTACAACTTCAACTTTATTCGCATCTACTGAAAACCTACCTATATATCTATTTACCTAATTATACATGACTTGAAACTTACTGTTTTATCCATACTATATTGCACTCACATCTCAAACCTCCTGTCATCTAAAATATAGTTTCGGCACAACTTGTACTTCAATTCTTAATACCTACTCATACTGTTACGTTATCCTAGACCAAAGCTAACATAAATAAAATAAAATATAAAGGGAAAACCTAAAACCACATTATCTCATTTCTAACAAGCCTTCTTAGGATCTTAGTTGCTTACACTGCATGAGCTCTACTCACCCCCTTTATCCAGTAACAAAGAAATTGCAATGCCCCTAAATCACTTTGAGGAGTGTAACTATTCAGCAGATATACAAACTTTTACAAACTAACCCAGTAACATTAACTAACAACGCGGGGTCGTAGAAATACCTGGATTATGACCCAGGCGCGAAGCAAACCCTCTCAGTGCTGACGGACACAGTAGATCTTCCCAGATAATCCGTCTATGAGAAGATAAACTCTGAATCTAAACCAAAGGGGAGGAAGGCCTCTTCAGTCTATGATGACAACCTTCCTAGAGCTGGCGACCCAAAGAAATTACCGGTTTGCAAACCTAAACTGCTTAAGGAGTAGATAGGCTCTGTCTATCGCCCGGCTTCCATACTCCTTCTTTGCCTATTAGTCAGGCGCAGAGATCGAATCACAGTGATTCGACAGAAACACTCAGTGGTAGATCTTGTTTCTTGTCTAGGGCAATAAACGCCGTTTTACCCACTCCCGACACATCCCCACGTCTTAAACTGGGCACTTGAGAGTGCTTCAGTACCATATATGCTTGAGCAATTAGATTGGGTTGACCTTCCTCTGATGGGTTGAGGGTATAGGATTGACAGTTCCTGGCTGCTATTTCCGACTAGTAGCACTGGAGCCATAACTCTTTGGTAGCGCTTAGAGCGGCTGCTTCATGAACACTTGTAAAATATCGGGATGTTTGTAGTGCACTGTCGCACATGGAAAGGGACCCTGTACTCATCCCCGGTGGGCTTTCCTGAGACCACAATCCTAACTGAAAAAAGGTAAGCTAATGGGCTACGTGTAATGCATGTCTGCTGCTCTGCATAACCTCTTGTTCAGCTTCCCCTTACCTAAACTGAAACTCTTTAAAAATATGACGACAGTACAATCTAAAAATAAGTTTAAACCAAGCTTAGAGCCAAATAAATCCAACTTGCCTACTCCCTTGAGGCTTGCATTCACAAATATCCGTGGGCTTAGAAGCTGATGTTGAAGCATTTCTCCTAACAAATACCCCGGATATATTCGCGTTAATTGACACTAACCTACACTCCTCCACCCCCTCTAACCACTTTTATATGCTTGGATATCTCGCACTCTGCCGTAAGGACTCTGACAGATACATGCACGGATTTGGAGATTACATTCGTAATATCCTTCCCTTGACTAGAGAACCAAACCTAGAATCGGATAATCAAGCCTTTATGTGCTTTAGACTAAACTTGCAACACAATATTAGCTACTTTTACTTTCCCTACAGCTCTTAGTCGACCCAAGACTGCACCATAATAAAAAAGTCTCTGACAGCATAGACACAGCACTGTCCCTCGACACTAATGCACAAGTACATGTATTTGGTGAATTTAATGTCCACCTCAAAAACTGGCTTGGATTCTCTACTTACAGAGTCGCAGCGGGCAGCACAACTGATAGCTTCTATATATCTCATTCCTTATCACAAATTCTTACGTTTCCAACCCGTTTCCTTGACCAGGAAGAACAACACGCATCACTTCTAGATCTGTTTTTGACCACAGTTCCCGATGATTGTATAACGAATGCACACAGCCCACTTGGGAACGCTGATCATGCAGTGATAATGGTTGAAATCGCCCTAAACTCTAGAGCCAAAACTGAAGAGCCAGCGCTCAAAACAACGAGATATTATAAAAAGGCTACTGGGAAGCCATCAGATATCTTATCAGAGATGTCCCATGGCGAAATATTTTTCTCTTCCTGCTGAACAGTGTGCAAACGAGACCACCGAATGGTTCAAAACTGCAATCGAAGCGCATGTTCCCATGCGGAAATTTTATAGAAAGCACAACTCTCCCCAATGGTTTACTTCTACTTGCGCTACTGCCATTGCTAAAAGGCATTATGCATACCGCAGATTTAACTGTCATAAGTCCAGTTCAAACAGACAGAAGTACATAGAAGCTAGAAGTAACGTTAAGAAAGAAATAGCGACAGCTAAGAGAGAATTTACGGAAACCACTAAAAAACGCATTGAAGCACAAAAACTAGGAACTCGTGACTTCTGGAAAATCTACAACAGTGTAGTAAATAATGGGCAATCAACAATTCCCCCACTAACCAAAACAATCACGAGGGTGTTTGCTCAGCAACCGACAAGGCTAACATGCTTGCCAGTCAGTTTGCCTAAAACTCCACTCTGGACCCCTCCAACCATCCCCTACCTGAATTTCCTATGCGGACAGACGCCACACTAGACAATCTAAAAATCACCTCTGCTCAGGTGCATGCTATCATAAAAAACCTTGACACTTCAAAAGCATGTGGACCCGATCTCATCCCAGCTGTGCTCTTTAAAAAGTACTCAGCCGAAGTAGCTCCAGTTCTCTCCAAACTCTACAACAAATGCCTTAATGAATCTTGCTTTCCGCACTGTTGGAAAACTGCTTCTGTGATACAAGTATTCAAGAATTGTGGTGAAAGAATTGACCCGGTAAATAATCGCCCCCATTAGCCTCCTCCCACTTTTTGCCAAAAATATTTGAGACCTTAATTACCAATGCTCTAGTCCATCACCTTACAGATGCTAAACTTTTGACTGATCAATAATACTGATTTAGACAAGCTCGTTCCACAGCAGCCATCCTAACTGTAATCTCTGAACGTATATACCATTCACTAGACAAAGCGGAGGAGGGCAGAGCGGTATCTCTAGATATATCTAAGGCATTTGACAGGGTATGACATGAGGGCCTTTTCAAGAAAATTACATCATACGGTGTCACTGGTAGAATAATTAAATCCTTCTTATATAAGAGAAAAATCCAGGTTGTCCTCGACGGTCGTACATCGAAACAGCATGATATAAATGCGGGAGTGCCTCAGAGGTCTATCCTTGGACCTCTACTGTTCCTGATATTCATAAATGACCTCCCCGACAAAATTGTCTCTGAGATAGGTATATATGCTGATGACACCACGCTTTATAACAGGCACGACAGGAAAACAAATGAACACATATCTAATGAAATGGCAGAAACACTAGAGGATGACCTCCAATCTGTAGTGGAATGGGGACAAAAATGGATGGTCACGTTCAATGCCGCTAAGACTAAACTAGTTTCATTCAATAATTACAAGAAACCTTCTCTACCACCTATAGCAATGGCCAACGACTCTTTATCTGAGAGAACATATTTCAAACTGCTTGGCCTAACGTTCACAGGAAACATGAGTTGGAACAATTACATTGAACGCATTGCCAGGGCCGCTGCAAGGAAGGTGGGCTCTCTCTACCGTGCTAGAAAACTACTAACATTCGAAAGTATCTTGTACCTCAATAAGGCCACCATTAGCCCATGTATGGAGTATTGTTGTCATATTTGGGCTGGTGCATCTGCTATTAGTCTCTCGCTCCTTGGCAAGGTTCAAAAGAGAATCGCAAATGTGATAGGCCCTGAACTGGCATCTAAGCTTCAGCCTCTGTCCCATCGACGAAACTTTGAATCCCTCTGCCTGTTCTACAAGTATTTTAATGGTGAATGCTCTGACGAACTGCAAGTACGTGTGCCAGCACGACGTGAACACCCTCGACAAACTCGACAGGCTGCGAAATCCCACCTCCACACTGTAGAGATCCCTAGATGTAAAAGATCTTTCTACTCCAGTAGTTTCTTTCCCAGAACCGCTAGACTTTGCAATTCCATCCATGTCTCTGCTTCCCCAACAGTACTGACGTGCAGAAGTTCAAGTGCAACGTAAACCGACATCTTGCTGCCCAAATCCCTACATAGTACCCCAGTAGTTGTTGCCCCTGATAGTAGCCTCCTACACTAAAGTGGCAATGTGCCTTGTTTGGGGTGAAAATGTAAAAAAAAAAAAATTAGCCCATCATCACGATATAAGCCTATGTCCCTTTCATCAATGGTGTCATTTTTTGCTTAATTATAAATGATATACAGTCCAACGAGATCTGTTGCTTCTGCAGAGTTCAGCGATCCCATTGATACGCCGAATAAGTCGTTTTGCCCATTTTTAGCCCACTGTTCTCCATTATAGACAAGAACAGTTGTGCGGCATTTCATAATGATTTCAAAATATAATGACCTCTTAACTTTAATTTTTTGGGCTCAAATCAAGTTATTATTCAATGTCCAAGCAACCTGTAACTATAATTTCAATTGTTTAGACCTAACATTGTCGGAGGAGTTTGGTAGATTTCTCAAAGTTCATAACGTTGGACTTTGACCCCTTAACAGCAAAATTTTTGGCCGAAAACCGATCACATTGATTTTCCCAAATCTCAAATTTACAGAGTTATTCCGTAGGGAAATATACACAGACACACACACAGATACACACAGGCACATTCACTTTTATAGATATACTAGCATTTCAGCCCCGCGTTGCCCGGGAGTTATGAGGTGTATGCTGAGACAAAAACAAAACAAAAAACAGTCAATTTTTTTAAACTTTGACCCCTATTATGACTCCTTAAAATTTATTGTTTTGGGTTCAAATCAAGTTATTTAGTTAGAGCCATGTCCAAGGAAACAATGCATAAAATTTCAAGTGTTTAGACCTAAAAATGTCGGAGGAGTTTGGCAGAGTTCTCTAAGGTCAAGTCGTTGAACTTTGACCCCTTAAAAGCAAAATATGTGGCCGAAACTCAAACACATAGATTTTCACAAATCTCACTACTACTCTAGACTAAAAATTTATTGAGTTATTGCGTAGGGAAATGTACACAGACAACAGACAGACATACAGACAGATACACAGACACGTTCACTAATATATATATATATATATATATATATATATATATATATATATATATACATACTAGCATGGGTCCCCGGCGTTGTCCGGATATTTGGAGGTGTATGTTGAGCAAAAATAAAAAAGCGGTCATTGTTTTTTTTTAATTTGACCCCTATTATGACCCTTTAACATGTATTGTTGTGGGTTCAAATCGAGTTATTAAGTCAGGTGCATGTCCAAGAAACCTATATCTAAAATTTCAAGTGTTTAGGCCCAAAATTGTCGGCGTAGTTTGGTAGAGTCCCAAAGGTTTAATCCTTAAACTTTGACCCCTTAATCGCCAAATTTCTGGCCGAAAAACGATCACACAATTTTCCCAAATCTCAGTACCCTGTATATCAAATTTCGAGTATTTAAACTGAAAAATGACAGAGTTATTGCGTAGGGAAGTGTACACACACAGACACACAGACACGTTCACTTTTATAGATTCAACTAAAATATATTCGTATTAGCATGGGTTCCCGGAGTTGCCCGGGTATTTGGAGGTGTATTTTGAGCAAAAAAAAAAAAGAAAGCTGTCAATTTTTTAAAACTTTGACCCCTATTATGACCCTTTCAAATTTATTGGTTTGGGCTCAAATCAAGTTATTAAGTAAGATCCATGTCAATAAATTTCAAGTGATTAGACCCAAAATTGTCGTAGGAGTTTGGTAGAGTTCTCAAAGGTCAAATCATTGAACCTTTTCCAAATCACATCGATTTTCCCAAATCTCAGTACTCTGTATATCAAATTTCGAGTCTGTAGACATAAAATGTACAGAGTTATTGCGTAGGGAAATGTACACACACAGACACACAGATACATAGACACACACAGACAGACAGATACTTCTACATTTATATATATATATATATATATATATATATATATATATATGTATAATAGATATAGATATATACTAGCATTTCAGCCCGGCTTGCCCGAGTGTTTTAAGGTGTATAGTAAGCAAAAAAAAAATCGGTCAATTTTTAAACTTTGACCGCTATTATGACCACTTAACATGTATTGTTTTTAGCTCAAATAAAGTTAATAAGTTAGATCCATTTCCAAAGAACCAATATCTAAAATTTCAATTGTTTATACCTAAAATTGGCGGAGGAGTTTGGTAGAGTCCTCAAAGGCTAAGTCATTGAACTTTTACCCGCTTAAAAGCCACATTTCTGGCGGAAACCTGATTACAAATATGTAAAATTTCAAATATTTAGATCAGAAATTGTCTCAGTAATTTAGAAGAGACCGCAGAGGTCAATGATTTTAAACTTTGGCCCCTTAAAATTTACACAGACACACAGACACACAGATACATAGATACACAGACACACACATATACTTTCACTTATATATGTATATATATATATAGATAGATAGATAGATATATAAAAGTGAACGTGTCTAATAGGGGTCAAAGGTAAAAAAAATGGACCTCTGCGGTCTCTTCCAAATTACTCACACAATTTCTGGTCTAAATATTTGAAATTTTACATAAAGTGTATTCAGAGATAGGGCAAGCATTTTCATCAGGTTTGGTCGAAAATTTTTAGTTACTAATATATAAATGTATGTATGTATGTTTGTTTGTTTGCATGTCTGCCTTAAACTTTCAATAGAGGCGACGGATTTTACCAAGATCAGCATCGTTTTAAAGTTCGACCTTTCATACGACAAATATCGAAAAATTGGTTAAAAACATTAATATCTTCCCCTTCAACCAGGCACTTTTCTACAAGGGCGAGGGCCGCTTTTTTCGCCGATATTTTTTAAAGTTATCCTCTCCTTTAGATTGTCTAGCCTTAATTTTTAAAAATGTCGCTTTCGGTTTGGCGGTGGTCGTAACAGCATAAACGTTAGGTTTTACCCCGTTCTTTTCCTCCTTTGCGGTACGGATTCGAGCCTGCCTTCCTACTACCACTTTTTTTTGCTCAACATACACATCCAAACACTCGGACAACGCCGGACGCCCATGCTTGTATATAGATATAAATTAACGTGTTTGCGTATCCGTGTGTCTGTCTGTGTGTCTGTATACATTTCCCTACACAATAAGTCTGCCAATTTTAAGTCTACAGACACGAAATTTGATATAAAGGGTACTGAGATTTGGGAAAATCTTTGTAATCCGTTTTCAGCCACAAATTTTCCTGTTAAGGGGTCAAAGTTCAATGATTTAACCTTTTAGAACTCTACCAAACTCCTTCGACAATTTTGGTTCTAAACACTTGAGATTTTAGATATAGGGTCCTTGGACATGGATCTAACTTAATAACTTGATTTGAGTCCAAAACGATAAATGTTAAGGGGTCATAATCGGGTTCAAATTAAAACAAAAATAATATCTGTGGTCTCTACCAAATTACCCAGGAAATTTCTGGTCTGAACATTTGGAAATTAACATAAAGTGTATTCAGAGATAGGGCAAGCTTTTTCATCAGTTTGGGTCGAAAATTTTTAGTTACCAATATATAAATGTATGCATGGATGTATGCATGTCTGCCTAAAACTTTCAACATAGGCGACGGATTTTACCAAGATCAGTATCGTTTTGAAGTTCGACCTTTCAGACGACAAATATCGAAAAATTGGCTGCACGTTTCTACAGGGGGAGGGCCGCTTTTTTCGCCGATATTTTCGAAAGTCATCCTCTCATTTCGATTGTCTAGTCTTAATAAAAACTTACATCACTCCGATTTGGCGGTTGTCGTAACAGCAAAGACGTCACGTTTTTCCCTGCTCTTTTCCTCCTTTGCAGTACGGGGTCGAGCTTGCCTTCCTACTACAACTTTGTTTTTTTGCTCAACATACACCTCCAAACACCCGGACAACGCCGGGCTGAAATGCTAGTATATATATATATATATATATATATATATATATATATATATATATATATATATATAAGTGAGAACATCCGTCTGTGTGTGTACATGTGTACATTTTCCTACCAAATAACTCTGTCAAGTTTCGGCTAGGCCACTCGAGATTCGACATAAGGAGTATTGAGATTTGTAAAAACGTTTTTATCCCTGAGTAGCTTCTGGGCCTTGATAAGTGGTGATCACTGTGTAAAAAAAAAAAAGAAATTTGGCTGTCGAAGGGTCAAAATTCAACGATTTGATCTTAGAAAACTCTACCAAACTCCGGCACCAATTTTGGGTCTAAACACTTGAAATTTTAAATGTAGGTTACTCGGACATGGATCAAATTTTATAATTTGATCTTAGCTAAAAAATAAAATGAAAATAAGGGTTCAAATTTGGGGTAAAAGTTTAAAAAAAAAAAAAACCTCTGCGGTCTCTACCAAATTACTCAGACAATTTCTGGTCTAAACTTTTGAAATTTTACATAGATGGTGTTCAGAGATACGGTAAGCTTTTACTTGGTCTGGATCGAAAATTTGAGCGGCCAAACGGTCAAAGTTCAAACGATTGTTACTTTGCAATGTCTAGCAAACTACTAAAGCAATTTTGAGTCTAAAAATTTTAATTCATACATAACGGGTATTTAAGCATGCGGCACGCATTTTAATCAGTTTGGTGCGAGAATTTTGCTGTCAAAGCGTCAAAGTTCAAAGAGGTTACCTTTGCATATTCTACCAAATACATCCGCAAATTTAGGGTCTAAAGACTTAAAATTTTACATGTTAGTAACTTGGACATGTGTAAAATGTAATATATATATATATATATATATATATATATATATATATTATAAATGAAAATGCTTGTATATACATATAGTTTTGAATTTGAGCTTTTCTATATATACGGAGTTAAGAGTAACTTTCTGAATGCGTTCGAATTTCCCAAGCAGCTGTAATAATCACTTCCTGTCGTAATCTTGAATCACTAATATATGTAGGTATAAAATAATTATTAATATTAAATTTTGAATATGTCGTTTTAAGAAATAACAATTGACCCTTTTCAAGTGAATTCAGTATAAGCAGCTGACTATACTGCAAAGGCAACATTCTGACTTCCGGTCATTTAATAATCTCTGATTGATTACTATGTATTCCCTATGACTTGACATTTATAGGCAATTATTTATTTTAATGCTTGCGTTAATTTAGGCTGGCGTAACTCTAATTTATTACCACATGCCTTGAAGGGTGATATTGTGATCGGGTATAAATCACCTGATCACCAGTAGTCATTACTTACATTAATTGATGAGTGCGTAAGAATAGGACAGTAGTGTCTTTATGTATGAACGTAATTATTAATATTTATGTAATGACTTTTACGTGTATATATATATATATATATATATATATATATATATATATATATATATATATATATATATATATATAGTAATTTATAAAATATATATGGCGATTAAGTTACACTGAATATTCCGCGTTTCATCCACTCTAGGACTCTTCAGGAAGAGTCCTAGAGTTGATGAAATGCGGAATATTCAGTGTAACTTAATCGCCATATATATTTTATAAATTACTAACTAGCTCTACCTACGTATTGAGCACTTTTGAAGTAAATACTTAAAGTTTACGCATAAATCTATACTTTCGTATATTAATTTTATGTGAGTAAATTAAGTAGTTATATATATATATATATATATATATATATATATATATATATATATATATATATATATATATATATATAAACCGCGTCGGAGACTTCTTGAATCTGCGCTTATCGCAATTTCAAGCACAATTAAACAACGTGCAGGTTTCTATAACATAGCGTAAACTTTTATTCAAAGAACATTATTTAATTGTAGACACAGGTTAACGTTCTCACATCATTCAAACACCTCCTGTAATAATTAACACATAATATCAATCAATAAATTACATAAAAACACTCATTTCATTTCTGTTACAAACTTATATTTGAATTTCAACAGATATATCTTTTTTCCAGTAAAGAATATTAACTGCGTTCATATTTTTAAAATTACATTAACGACTATATGACGTCACTAAAATTTCCCTCTCTTTAACAGCGCCAACCTTCCCCCTGCTTTTTGAATTTCCAACGTCTTTGTCCGTTTTTCTGAAATAGAACTGCATCACACTGTGCACGTGAAACATTTTCAAATATTTTGTACTGGTATTTTTTTTCTTAATCTCATTCATCCAGAGGAAGTCTCGAAATAAAGACAAAACGTTGATGAACACATATTACGGTTTGTTCCTTTTTATTTCTCTCTCTCTCTCTATCTCTCTCTCTCTCTCTCTAGATATATATATATATATATATATATATATATCTGTGTTTGTAAATATATATATTTCTTTTTCCAACTTTACAACATGGCAAGGAAGAAGGAAAGAAAAAAAGAAACAAAAATCTCGCTGAAGATGGATTATATATCAAAAATATATTTGCTTTACATTTCAAACAAGTAAAATATTGTTTTTTCTCCTAATACTACGTTGTGATTTGTCTTTAAAGAGCACTTGATGAGTATTTTATTTCATTCAAATTAAATCAAAGTTTCTATATGAACACACGCCCTTGATGTTATTCTCGCGTTGCCTACGCACAGTTCAAACATTTCAAAATACAACAGCTGAGATACAACGAGCGGCTTTTTACAAACAGACTTCTTTCTCCAACTTTACAACATAGCAAGAAAGAAGAAAATAAAAAAAAGAAAAAAGAAAACAACACATTGAGGATGGAGTTTAGCTCCGAAATATATTTGCTATAAATTTCAAACAAGTAAAACATTGCTTATTTTTCTAATATTACGTTGTAATGGGGCTTTCAAGCGCAGTTAATGTGTTATATAAGACACACACACACACACACACACACACACACACACACACACATATATATATATATATATATATATATATATATATATATATATATATATATATATAAAGATTGATAATATTGTAATCGTAGCACGGCACACCATATATTTTTTCTTTTACATTTGGCTGACCCGTTCAAACAAGTATGCAAATATAAAAGAAATCTATTGTTACATGCATATTATCTCACTTCGAAGTCTTTTATTTTCTTTGTCATTTGAGCATTTAATATTTTTTTTTTCCAATGGGAATAACTTCAAAATTTGATGAATATAAAAGTGCAACTGGATTTGCGCACGAATTTAATATGTCACGTGTTTATGTCCTAATATGTATATCTAAAAAAGCGATTTTCTTGCCAAGCGAAAACAAAATCGAATTTATTAAAAAAACAAGCAAAAAAAACTAACGTTTCTTCTACTCATGATTACCTATTATTACAGTCATTGAAAACTCTTGCCTAAAGCGGTTACCCGATAAGAGGTTTCTAGGGAAGCACGTGTTTTGCAATCTCGATCACTTACATCGTTTTAACGTAATGTTAAGGATGAATTAAACAGAACACTTTGTAATGCTAGACGAAGTGACTGTTTATCTTTAATCTTTTTAACCTTTACTATCGCTAGACTTATTCCATCTCATAACGAAATAAGGCAACAACTACCTCATCAAAGTTTAACATACAACGTTGGCGATTTTCAACCATTTAATAGAGATTGGAAAATCAAAGAATTGATAAACGGGTGCCTCATAAATTGAACGACAACCTAAAGAAACGCTGTTTTGGGGTGTTATCTTTCCTTCTTTTACACAACAAGAACGACCCGTTTCTTGTGCAGGTTGTGGGCTGCGATAAAAACCGGGCACTTTACGACACTCAGCTCATTGGTTAGATGCCGACGAAGTCCCCACAACATTTTCCGAAGCCAGAGTTGCACTAAAAGAAGCGTATTCTGACTGATTGGTTCATGCATTACATTTTTTTAATGCAGACGAAACCTTTACGGCAGATGAGTATTCTCAACAAACGAATTAAATGCACCAGAAACTTCGACAACACCCAGCATTATTCATCAGAAAAGACCCAATTCTTCGACAATGCTCGACCGCACCTTGCTAAACCGACCTTGCGAAAGTTAAACGAATTAGGATACGAAACTCTGCCTAAACCACCACATGCCTATACCTTTTATCAACCGACTACTACTTTTCAATCATTTCGACAATTTTCTGCCTAAAAATTGCTTCAAAAACCTAATTGATATCAGAAACACCTTCAACGACTTCATCGTCACTGAACACAATATTTTACGTTACTGACATAAACACACTTTTTTTTTGCGTTAGTAAACGTGTGTTGATACTAATGGCGCGTGCTTCTATCAACAAAGTTTTGTTTGAGTCGAGATACGTTCATCTGAATTTAAAAGTTAAAATCCGCGAGAATTTCCTTTTCAACCTGATATATATATATATATATATATATATATATATATATATATATATATATATATATATATATATATATATATATATATATATATATATATATATGTTTTACTTTGTGGAGGTATAGCAAAACCCTGCGAGAGACAAGTACGCCATCAAGATTTTATAAATTATTCATGCAAGCACATGCCCACACGAACCTAAAAGTGAATGTACTCGAACATCCGATTCACATCGCTCTGCCTACGGCAATCTATTCACATCAAACTGTCCTAGGGTGGCTATTTCATGTACACGCTTCTTGGCCACTTCTTCGGTAGGGGAATACATTGAAAAAGAGATAAGCAGGCCCAGCATTTTATACATTATTCATACAGGCGTTTGCTTTACACAGGGAGAAAAACTAAATACGCGCGATGGAATCTACACGATTGCATAAAACGTCGCTTAAAGCCCATTCCGATATTGCGAAGATAACAATTGCACATATGTTGATCCACTCATCTGATAACCCAGTGCATATAAATAAACGCATGTGCTTGTGCGTAGCGCGGATAACGAGGTTATGTCACCGGGTCGCGCCCAAAACACGGTAACCTCAAGCGGATCCCTTGTTCAACATCTATTGCCTTCGTCTAATCTTGTTTCGAAAACTGCAACAGACGATATGTTTATTGTTGGGAATTGAAACGAACAAATAACATTTCAACATTAAATCACGTTCTTGTTGGGGAAAGTACCTCCCTTTATGTGGAAATTTTGCAATCAGATTAATTGCTTTTGCAGAATTTAATATGACTTTAAAACCTTACGACCTATTCCACAAAGATTTCAGAGATCATTTATCTCACAGGCTTTAATTTCTTTCTTTATAGCAGAATATATATATATATATATATATATGTGTGTGTGTGTGTGTGTGTGTGTGTGTGTGTGTGTGTGTACTTACAGGCTGAGCGGCATTGCCCGGTCGTGAAATACGCTTAAATATGATATTTTGATTAATGCAGATTTCGTATTTATTATTATTATATAATATTGGGCCCAATATATAGTAATTCTTGAAATCGTATAAATAACTCGTGCGTCACCAATGAGAATCGAAACCAAAACGTTTAGTTTACCATTTATTCTTCTCTTTAACGGCATTGTTTGAGCTATGAAAGCCAAGTTTGGTGAAAGGCTATAAATTCAAACATAAACCAATAGCTATTACATCACGCATGCATATTATGTATGCCGTCGTTAGGCCATCACTTACTAAATTCTATTTCCTTAATTTTCACACATTTGCGTGGATCTTCTCCGGCTAAAACCCAAATATTAAGTTTCGCATGGATTCCAATACACTATATATAACGTTTTATGTCTGTATATGAAAAGCTGATATAGGAATTTGGTATGCAACTTTATAACAACAAATATATATATATATATATATATATATATATATATACGCATACATAAATATATACATGGAAAGAGGTTTGTATATACTATAAAATTTTACGCAAATATTACGCAAGTATAAGTCATGCAGAATATATGCATGGATATAAATACACGTAATAGTTAACTAAAGATGATTATCCCATTCAAGAACCCAAAAAGGATAGGGAATTAATTTAAATGAATGTTTAAAAATATGCAAATTAGCTACATTTTTTGAAGACGAATGTAATTCCACGACGCATATAACAAATATGTATTTTTTTCAATAAATAGAAAAAAGGTGTTTTATATAAATACCAATACAGAAACAACTAAAATTCACACACACACACAAACATAAATATATATATATATATATATATATATATATGTGTGTGTGTGTGTGTGTGTGTGTGTGCGTGTGTGTCGGGTGGAACGATAGAATAGTCGTCCTAGAAAAAAAAAACTTCATAATTTTATTTCCGTTTGATAGAAATCGCTTTATTTTGTTGTTGCAGACAATCTAGTAGTTGGCTAATTGTGTGCGAATCACAAGAGCGATGAGAGGCTTCTATCTTAAAGTGACACAATGTTCAAAGAGGGGGATCGAAGATGCGCCGCTCTACAACTCATGCTCTCTATCAATCACAGTTATGACAACAGAACCATTGCCAGCACCCTTAAAATGCATCGTTGCATTGCCACGAATAACAAGGACGTTCCCAGGGTGATGGAAATAAGTTTTGAAAAGTCAACAGCAAGGTGTACATGGACGTGCTGAAGAGTTTGATATTCCTCTGGTGAAATTAGGTGATCATTTGCAAGACTCGGCGCTTGCCAACAAGTCCAGCAGACCCAGGCTTGGCTTCAGAAAGAGTGGTATGACTTGATACTCATCTTTCACTGCCCCATCCTTCCCTGAATTCGTTTAATCTATCGTCGGAAATATCACCAACTTTCCTCCCTCAAAATCAAAGTCAGCGTGATCCCCATTATCGGCCGAGTATTCAGCGCGTTCCCGTGGAAAGGGCATGCTCGAAGTTCCAGACTTGTATCAGTGCGGTGATTGAGGCTGAATAGATGTCAGTCTGCTACATAATAAAATTGTCTGAATTTAATTTTTTTAATAAATATTCTAAAATAAAAATGTAAAGTTGTTTTTTAAGGCGACAATTTTCTCGGTCTATCCTGTATATAAATGGAAAATGTAAGTAAAATTATGTATAATTACGACAAAATTTATTGTTTGACTAAGGAGTACAGAAAATTTAAACAAAGTTTTCCTTAACATATGGATTTTGATCTCACCAAACAAACTATTAGTAGCCAAATAAATATGGATAATTATGAATTTTGTTTAAAAAATTTTAAAATTATAATTCATACAAACATTCATTTGGACTTAAGATTGTACGGTATTATACAACACATATTCCTACTGCACTTTAGTATTTCATGTATATATATATATATATATATGTATATATATGCATATATATATATATATATATATATATATATATATATATTACACGTGATCAAAATTATAAACCCAGGAAAATAAATTGTTTTTTTAGTTCAGTTATATATATATATATATATATATATATATATATATATATATATATATATATATACAAAGATTTTGGTCTTTTGCATACTTTGTATTCTAACATTATGGATAACGCAAATCTCGAAAAGATTAGTCTATTGACTACGAGAAAAGAATCATGTACGCGTCAGTATTCAGTGTAATGTGATGTCAGATATTAAAGAGTTACAAGCAAATCCCTTCGACAATGTCTAAGTGAGAAAAGCGAATAAAAAGTCGCAATCAAACACTGATATTTATACTTAAACAAGACATGAGGGAAGGACATTTTAACATATTAATAACTCGTTCGTTATATGCAAAACTTAGCCGATAATACTTTTGTAAGATTACTAGAAAATTGGGTCTCTTAACATATGGTAAATATTTAAATTAATCTAAAGGCTGGTACGTCTATTAAGAGACAAACTGCTTGATGAGAAATTTTAATAAAGATATATGTGTATATAAAATCTAAATGCAATCATTTAATGACTTATTTGAATTATTTATATCGACTATCGATTGATCAATGAGATTCTGCAACTTTTCTTGTATTTCTCATAAATATTTAGATTTTAGATCTATAGAATTTTCAAAAACCGTCTCTTTATGGGTATCACCCATTTGCTATATATTTCATTAATCGTGACATAATAATAACCCCGGACTAACTATTTAATACCACATATTATTCGCAGCCCAAATAATATCTCCTCGTTGTTGCTAACTCACACTAGCTTTTACGAGGAATGGTGCGCCATCTCTAAGTGATGTTACCTCAAGTAAGAACATAAAGCGGGATTCTCCATTAAACTAAGTGAATTATTTTCATGGAATTCAGTAAAAGAGACCACAAAGAACGATGTATACTATAACATATACAAATAGAAAATTGAAGGGAAATTATGTTCTCAACTTCTTTACTAAGTCAGTATTTGTAAGAACTAATTAGTAGTGAAAAAATTACAGCGTCTAGTGCTCACGGCACGCATCTACTGTACAAAAGAGTTGATAAACCTTCACTTGATTCTGTAGCGCGTTTCTGCTGTATATAAAATGTGGATGGACTTTCACGTTGTCTCGCAGCGCCTCTGTGATACAAAAGAGTGCTTACATTCTGCGTTGGTCAGTTTGAGCCTGTCGTTATTAAATAAAATTTCCTTTAAAACGTACCAAAAAAAACACAACGACAGACAAAACTATTGTTACGTCATACTGTAGTTCTTTAGTTTTTAACCTGTGTCGTCTATTTAATCTGTTAAATAGAGTTTTAAGTTCTTGACAAATGTATAAGAGACATTTAGCTGTTTCACAAAATAAACTTGACGTAAGTTTATAAAAAAGAATGACAATTTCTTTTCTGTTCAATTCTTTCTCAATGTGCTATGGGGGAAGAGAGAGAGAGAGAGAGAGAGAGAGATGGGGCGTGGTGAAGTTTGTGGGTGACACAACATGTCAACTAGTCGTCTCGGTGCCCTCTTCTCTCTAACTGACTTTTTTTCCTTGGCTGGTATTTGTTTTTATTTACAAAAACTTTTGATAGGAATTTCACTTTTCCATGCCGCATTCCACTGACCCTTATTATGTTCGCCCAAGGCCATATTTCAGTATGAATGTTTTCAAAACTTGTCAGTAGCAGAATGTTGATTTTCAACGTTTCTGCCCACTTCTTGCAATTGTTATGACTTTTGATGACGTTTGTTGGCTTGAAGATTTCCACGATATTTACATATGTGCATCCAGTTCCATATGCGCGTGTGCACAACCAGCAACAATTCCGGCGTTGCCAGGAATACTATTCCACAAAATTACTTTATGCAAAGTAAATGTATTTGGGGGATTTTTAAGAAATTTACATGAAGCCAATTTTCAAAAAATAAATATTTCAGTATAATAATTGAAGTCATGCACAAGCATCCGTCAATTGTCTCTTACTTTTTTGGAGGGATGCCTGCGTGCTAACGGTTTTTTTTTCATATCAGTACTAATAGAAAGGATGGGAAGGAAACGATAGGGTAAGACTAATGTCCGCGTCCTCGCATCAAAGTAACCGGTAAATTTGACAGCCTGACTTCTGTAAGCGTTCAATTTTTTTACAAAAAAATTTAACAAGAGAAAACTTTCTCTCTAGCGCACAAATTGCGATTCGGTTTCGATAGGGTTTAGTTACTCGGCCGAAATATTCTTGCGTGCTGGTTATCTCTAGAGAGGAAAACTAATTAAATGCGTCGAGCCTCTTTTTCTCGTTCTCCCGTTCTTCCATTTTCTTTTTTCGTGATTTTTGGCTGAGTCGCGCTCTTTGTACTAAAGTTAAATGGGGTGCATTGGACGAAATCACTCTGAACTAAAAAACTAACCAGATAAGTTCACATCAAATATTGGCTAAGCCCAATGGAACAGCACATTCAAATTCGTTGAGAGATTTTCCGATTTTCACGGAAGCAGAACATGATCCTGTTTTAGGGTCATTCTTGAAACAACCTCTTTGGCATTAACTTGTCATTGCGATTACTTTAACAATAATAATTCCATCTGTAGCTGTATTTAGGATTTGTTAGTTCCCAAATCAATTGTAGGTCCTCACCCGTGGTACATAATTACTTAAACTGACCAACAATGTATATAAAAAGTAAATAAAATGGTTTAAAACTATACAATGATGTGATTTAAGATAGCCACTAGGTTCAATCTGCGACCTAATGGAGTCAATTTTTAGCCTGCGAATGTTCGGTCTATTTTTCTATAGCAAGGCGATTATTCTATTTTGAACTCTTGTAGAAGATCAGAATTATAAAAATGTTGAAAGCAAAGAATAATCAGCAAAACAATGGAGAGGACTTTCTTTGCAATGGAACACAAAAGGAAGAATAAAATTTTTAATCAAGGTGTCGCAATCATTACAGCAAAAAAGACTGGACAATAAGGAAGATATACCTAGACTTAGTTTTATATGTGACGGTTAATTTTTCGGCAGTGTGTGAGAGTTAGGGGTAGTTGCTCACATTGCTGATTTTGCGAGGGTTCACGACGTAACAGTTGAGGAGTGTTGCGATTTGGACACAGTCAACCGGGAGTCGTCACTTGTACCAGATATTGAAAGTTAGGTGATCGAAATGAATTGATCAACCGACTAGCAAACGTAATCTCGACGGACGAAGAAAAAGAAGACGACAGAGGATAGAAAAATAAATATTAGGTTGGTTCAAACATAATATTTTTTGACGTTCAACAATATACAAAATGCGACATTATTTTTGCAGCAACCAAATACAGACGCATATTAAACTTTGCTTGCCAGGTAACCAGTGCGACTCACGAAATAAGAACAGCGCACTCCATTAAAGAAGACCACCCTAGACTACGTTAAAAACGTCGTCACTAAAATGAAAAGAATGATACTTTTGTAGTAAACATTGGTTTTCAGAAGAAATGATTTGGAACAATTTAAAGACTTGTAATCAGTGAGGCGTGAAATCTGCTTCCTTTGGTAGAAACAAAAACTTTGCTAAAATATGACTGGTCTACGAATAGCTTCTCTATATTTGTTTTCGTCTTGCACTAAAACAATAAATCGTTTTCGCTTCATCTCTTGAAAGGAAATGACTTGTAAAATAATTTGGTCTTTAGCTCTTCATAAACTTCAAGTTGTTCGATGTTTATTCATCTGCATAGGAATTTTATTGCCAAGCAAAGTCTGGCTTAAAGTGGGACATGTTATGCACAAAATAACTGTAAGCAACGTAAACGCTAGAATATTCTAATTGCCGACTCGTAATTCGTCATTGTGTGAAAATTAACATTATAAAACGCGAAACATTTTATTCGAAAGTCGAGTCTAATGCATTATTCTTTGTGATCTTCGAATGGTCGCTGACGGAAATCGGCAAATATTGTAATACGTTTCTCAAACGTTATACTTCAAAATAATAATAACCAAGTTTTAAGCATTATAAGGTATATTGGATTCTCACTTTAAATTATCAAAACAATCGTAGTCGCATTCTAAAAATGACACATACCAACACTACTGATTTACAGGTTTTAATATCCATTCAATATCCAAATTCATCGATCACTACCGGAATATATTGTTATGGTACAACTCGTAGTCAAAAAAGATAATGAATTTAGCGCAGAATGTAGATGACTCAAAATAGCGCTAAACTCTTAATGTGTGGCTCAATCACTGAATAGAAGATACGAGTAATTGATTGTAGTATACCCATTACTTGCTGTAAGATATCACATCACGGATAATGAAATATACTGAAAATGCATTAAAATAGTCATTTTTTTGGCAAACGTACAGAACTATACGTACCTCCAATGTGAGACAATTTTAAACCCCGCTATATGTAACACGATGTCACTATAATTTAAATTACTATTATCATCGCAACGTTTATACCATTAAATCAGTAGTATTTTTTATTGTACGAAAATAATGGCAATGCAAAACCAAATTCGTATTTACATTATCGACGACTTAAGTTATCATTTTGAAGCTGTAAACACATTTGTGCTAAAAATCAGTAAAATTAGCAAATATCAATTATTTGTCATATTTTCATGAAATTTTCAATACGTATTGAATTTGAAATAAACTTATATTTCCAAAAGCAGTTTTCGTTAATAAATATATGAGGGGAAATGTTTTCAGGTGTACTAGCTCCCCATATTTCATGTTACAAAAACTAAACAACATATATTTATGTTCATAAAAATTGCAACATTTTATAAAACCGAGGAGATTTAAAAAATAAAAAAGTATTTATATATATATATATATATATATATATATATGTGTGTGTGTGTGTGTGTGTGTGTGTGTATGCATATATATATAAACTTATTATTTATTTCACTTATTTTGCCGTTGTAAATATCAATTGAGCATCATTTCAATATTATATGTTTTTACAAGAATAAACGTTTACTTCTCAATAATATATATTTAACTTAATTAATTACGAGACAAAAGAAAACAGAATGAGAAACACTTATTTATCTTTTAAAAGGTTTAAATATTAAAGAAAGTTAAAATATTTCGCGATATGAGGTGTTAAACATAGATTTTGGAGTAAGGCTTTCTAATTTTTAAAAAAATAGTTTCATATATTATAAAAAATGACTATTTGCAAATATAAGATGGCAAGTTCTGCTACAAATTATTTCTATTGTTAAAAGTGATTTATTCCGACGGGGAATCTTGATTTTTACGGCTATGTTCAAAAAATGTATCAAGGTATCTAATTAATCAAATTAAGATAAACCATAGCAAAAAAAACCCCTCTAAAACAAAGAAAGACGCTGCTTCTCTGATTTAATTTAAGTAACAAGCGGCTTCCGTAAAAAGTAGTCACAATTATACGATAGGCACAAAATGATGAGGTTGCTAATAGTGCGTAAAATGTTGGCGTTTGTACAGAAAAAATTGGACATCCCTACGGAACTAAAATCAAAATATTCATGAAAAGTACGAGAATAATTTAATAAATGGATTGATTATTTAGTTTGTTTTTTATTGTACGGCATATCAACCCTTTTCCAGTTATTTAATGTCAAATCTAGTTATTTTGGAAATAGTATAATTGACTCCGGTTATTTTGTAGAAGGTTTTTATTCTTCAACTCTATGTATCTTCAATCGCTAATCTGTAGTGCTTGGTATGGTTTGTTTGAAGTGGTCAGGAAGTGGAGGATATAGAAAGAGAAATGGAAAATGGGAAGAAGGAAAAGGGGAAAAGGTGCGTTTTTTGTTTTCGTTTTTGGTTTTGCAGAACATAACATTTTGCACAAAGAAGTAGAAAAAACAAAAGAATGTTAGGAGCATTTCGTCTCAGAAAGCCAATATCTTCAGTCAACCTTATCTGGTAGCACCAGGGAACAGCTTGCCATTCGAAGATTTCTATCGAGTACGTAGGATAGTTGAAACATACAGTTCGCATAGCTAAGCGGGAAAATGTCAAAGAACAGGTCGTAGAAAAATAGCAATTATAGAACAAATTTTAAAACAATAAAGTATACACAAAAGTGACAAAAATAAAATTGGAAACAAATGGCAATTCTTCTGAATTAAGAATTTACAATAACAATAATAGATTGTAAAGAATAACAAATGCTATGTGCAAATGCAAAATAGATGACGCAATCATGCTCTTGGAGCAAAGTCAACAATTAGGTATGGGTAACAAGGAAAATAGAAAAAAATCAGTTAGGGTCACATCAGTTATCGACAATACATTATTTTAGGGAGCATACGATGTTACAGCTAAAAATTAAAAAAACTAGAAAACTTGATATTGCGACAAAAACATAGACTTAAAGTAAAATATAATTAAAACTTAACAAGTAGTTGTGTGTTTAACTGATTTACACATTGAAATTGGAAGTATTTTATTGCAAAGCTTCAAATCAATGCCCACCGCAGTGAGAAAAGGAACCAGTGAAACAAGGTATGTCCCTTTGTCTGTGTGCCAATCACGCATAAATAATTTTCTGAAGTTAACAGTCCGTTTGCCGAACGGTCATGTCTATTTATTTGTCTATGTATATATGTTTAACACCCAAACTCGTACGCACGCAATAACATATTTATACGCAATACGCAAAATGTTAGATTTACTTGATACATGCATTGAAATGCATGCATTGATGTATCTATATACACCACTATGACGAAACTGCGTATATATATATATATATATATATATATTTATATATATATATATATATATATATATAATTAAGACATGTATATACTAAGTATGAAACATGAACACATTGTTCAATTGATTGTCGATATAAATAATTCAATTCTGTTTATAAACAATTGCTTTAAATATTTATATAAAGATATAGATTTCCTATTTATATAAATATGTATGTGACACCGATGGGATGAGAAAACGGAGGCGGGGGATCGTTGCTCAGTTGTAAAAATAAACAACACACACAACAATAACAATAACAACAAAAATCAGGTCATGGTATCAGCTAGAAGCGAAACTGAAACATAATTTTGTAAGCCAAGACAAAAAGAAAGATAAACATCGACCCGTGCCTGACGTGAATAACTGCAATTTGCAAGCGAGCGGCTTATCGATAAGCCTACGAGGATACAGTGCCATAACGTCGCAAATTTAACTATTTAAAATTAAATAACATAACGACAGCTAGCGCATGCGTGACTAGCAAACTGCGTCGAATGCAAGATTTTTTTTATCTGGCCCAACCTGCAAGGAAACAACAATGATTTAAAAAAATTTTTTTTTTTTTCGACATTTATGAACCTATATATCGCTCTTTCTAATGGTGCAAGGTTTATGTTTGTATGATGCGGATGAGAAAAGTTTTACGTGGACATACGAAGACATACATAAACACACAGGCGTTTGAGATTTATTGAAAAGATTTCACATGAAGCATATTCTATCTGAAGAAATGTACAAGCCGTCAGATTTATTTAAATACAGGGTGTCCGAAAAGAAGCTGATGGTTTAAAAAATTCCTAATTTTCTTAATTTTTCATATTTTTCTTTTCTTTTTTTTAGATCATCTAGAGTAACCCATGCATGTTCATTCTGAGACGTTAAACTACCGAGGATCGGATATTACTCGTGGAGTTGTATTATTGGTTTAATGTTTCAATATCAAAAACTCAAAGAGAATTTCACGAAACTTCAACGCAAGAAATTCCCCTACTCCCAATGCAAGGGTCTGTATGTGACCTCCCTCAATCTGGTATCCCCGTACGGACGGAAGTGATGAGAATCGTTGGAGATAAGCAGAGAGTGTGGCCGAGGATCCATCCACATCAATAAGAAGGAGGTCAAGTTAAATGGGGTCTCTTGATCAATGTGTTTTCAGCAGGACGGTGCAACGGCGCATACGGAACGAGAAACATTAAATCTGCTCCCGGACATATTCGGCAACCGAATAATTTCTCGTGGCCGTGAGATTAATTGGCCAACCCGCTAGCCAGATCTCACATGTGCAGATTTCTTCCTTTGGGGTTACCTCAAAGAGCGGGTATACGCAAACATACTAGCCACAATAAATGCCTTTAAAACAATATAGCGAAGGAAATTAGGCCATAAACCCTGAAACGTTAAGTGATGTTCTGGACAATGCCCTGCAGAGAGCACAAGAGTGTGAAAATGAAAATAGTGGACATTTGAGTAACATAATTTTTCATAACTAAAATTAGACCTTGTGAAAAAACATACCCTAGATTACGTTGTGTAAATAAAATAAGAGTAAGTAGACTATGATATCTTACTTTATCTCAACAAATCACGGAGAGGCTCACCTACCTATATATTAAGATTGGTAAGTATAACTTAAAAATTAGGAAGTTAATCAAATTTAAAATCCGACAGCTTCTTTTGGGTCACCCTGTATATTTAAACCTCTTCGTCATCTTAATAACTATTACGAGGAATTTTATATTTCGTCAATCAGTTTTATTATTAAATTACGTTTTTACATTCGTAAAATCACATGATTTTGTAGGTTGCATCCGATAAGTACATAGTATGAGATCAACATCAGCTGAATCGTCTGAGAAAAGCGTTTTTATGTCGGAGAATCGGAAATTCTCGTTAGCGTAATTAAGGATGAAATTCAAATCAAGCGGCGTATATTTAAAGACATGTTTTTCTCTTGACGAAGTTTTAACTTCGGGACATGATATAAGATATTTAATAACTTGTTTAACTCTGTTCTAATGACTTTATATTTATGAGTAAAAATTGATATTTAACTAAGTATATTTTTGTAATAAAAAATGTGTAAGGTGAAATTCTTTATGACGATTTTGAATATTAGTTTAACATTACGTGTTATTCATTTGCCATCAGTGTCTTTTTCGTAATGTTTTGCGACAGTGAAGGATCGATAATAAATAAGTACAGAATAGCATGTTACAGAAATCGTGTAACATAGCACGGTTGTATGCAAATGCATGCGAAGTTACGTCACCGATAAAAAAATAATAATGAGGAAGAAGACGATCACGTTAGAGACATGAAAATCATAAAAATTGAAAGAAATTCTTGAATAAATTGTTTTTCTTTTGTAATTACATAAACTAATACACGGGTTTTAATAATGCCCGTCAGTGATTAAGATATTAATGTGCGACAGGTAAACCGGTACGTATATGCAAGAAAATCGAACCGCGCGCACACACGTCGCATAAACGAAGGGGGTGAAATGGCGGAAAATAGTCCCAGAGTAAAATGGTTCATACCATGCAAACGGTAAATTTGCGACGAGTTTAGATATCAGATTCGTTGTTAACGACCCCGATAACTCCTAGAAGTACAATTTAGAGTGGTCAGTGATCTATTGGAGTGCAAGGTAACATCTTCCCCCAAACATATTCATGCGTTCATGGAAAATACCATTAAAAAATATATTACATATATTATATTAACTGTTAACAAAATCACATGCAATATATTTTGCAATCATTGTATTTTGGGATTAAAATATTGATTTAGCAATGTTTCTTTCTTCACCTAAGTTTATTAAAAAAAGATATCGTAAAATTTTAATTTATCAATATGATTATAGCCTAGTAAACATAAGTAGTGGAAATTTCGATGAATGTATATTGTATCTATTCTGTATTTTCACCTAAGTTTATTAAAAAACGATATCGTAAACTTTTAATTTAACTTTAAAATTCTATTTATAATAGCGTGGTCCAATGAGTGCACAAGTACCAAAAAATGTCCAAAATTATTGAATTCAAACAGAAAATACAATGTTATTTTAAATAATTAGTCATAATTTTTTTTCCGACGCTAAAGTAAAACATTACCAATATGGCATATATATTCGGGGCAGACAAGTAGATTTTTGTTTAATTCACAAAATATAATTGTTACCAAAAGCAAGAAATATTTTATTAATCGGTTTAAATTGTACACTCGGATTTGCATCTAATCATTTATTTACGTTGTTCAAAGTTTTGTAAAGTTTAGAATTGAGCAAATAATTACATGCAATCAGAAAATTTTCATCTTTTTTTTCAGTACTAAAACTATATAAATATAACATAAGCAAAGGACAGCAAAATAAAAAGTGAAAATGGGTGGATGGGTAAGGACACCCACAAAAAGACTTAGAAGCACTTGCGTAGAGATTGTCACACTTGAAATAATAAACTTGGAAAGAAAGCTTTATTAAAAAAGAAAAACTTACCAACAATATTTAACGCGATAGGAATTGTCTCAATAAACGAATATACGAATGCGAATCAATCTGTTTCTTTATATATCGATCTCGAATATCTGTCAGGTTTCTAATTGGCTTTGATTAAAATTTTTAATTTTTTAAAATGTAACCGTTTAATTGTTTAATTCGTCCAATTCTTATTTGGTTATTTAAAAAAAAATAAGAATATAACAGTTATAGTGGAATATATTTCATTGTTTCAATTTCGTTAACAACTTGATTGATTCGTTTTGTAAACATTTACGAAATCTTTAGGATCCATCAAAAATGTTGTAATACTTCAACGTTGAGAAGAATCAAGATTTTTAACTAATGAAAATGCAATAAAATCCAGGACTTTTTTTAACAAAATGTTATTTTAAAATTGAACGATAAGTTGTTAACCAAAATAGAAAATAGCGACTTACTAATTTTTTCCTCAAGTAATTCACATAAAACTATGTGATATTTCTTATCGATTTTTCACATAAATACTTTGTACGCATTTGTCACGGATTGAAGGTGTCACATTTTAAAAATCACGTAAATTGTTCAAGAATTTTTAGCCATTCTTAACGTAAGGAGGGGATGATTTTCTATAACGATTTAGTAATAATATCTAACAATTGTATAAAAAAGATATCGTGAAACTTCAGCTTAAGTGGTATTTATTATCTATGGTTCACATAAATACTTTGTACGTACTGGTCCCGGATTGAAAGTGTCCTTGTAAATATCATGAAGCTAAATAAATTTCAATTGATTTAGTTACTCTAAAAGAAACTACGTCATTTCCAGGAAAATGAATCTGCCTATTTCAAAAATACATAAATACATGTTATTTGTTTTCTCTTTTACTCATTAATATATTTCTACCTCATTGTTTTTCGTCATTCTTAGATATTTTCTATTTGACAGGCGCCAATTACGGAGGTAGCATTAGTTTTACTTGCACGTCAATATTTTTTCGATTTTATACTAAAGACACACACAGATATATCGTGTAATAAAGGACACCATTCTAGGGAGCTGACGTCATTTCCGGTAACATGAGTCAGTATTTTCTCAAACTTTTATGCATGAATACATTGAATTCTTTTTAAAACATAAAAGTATAACATTGAGGATCCGTAAAAAAGATGCCCCTTGACAAAAAACTTCGCAGTTGACTCACACAGAATTAATATTATTGGCCATTTTTTACATATATTTTATCCGAGACCTTGCTCTAAGATATTAATTTAATGATGGCCCAGTGTAGATTAAACTATTTAACAAGACATACAAACATACATACATACATACTTTTACACCCACACATAATAACAGACACGTGAGATTTATATTAGAGATCTTAAGAAGATACTTTATTGTCATTAAATAGGGTATGAACTCAGAACACAATGTTAATTATATGATTGATTATATGTATTTTTACACAAATTAGTAACTTCCACACCAGTGCGGCTGTGGTCTAACCGTTTAGTGATTTTTCATACGCCACTCTCTCTACAAAATAAGCGCCTGCCGTCCATCTGTTAGATATGCAAACAATGACGTAGTTAAACGAGGTATGGATTCTGAAAGTTCTCATCCATTTTTGAGCCAGGCACAAAAATAGAAGAGATGGTCGCCAACAACGTCATGATAGGCTGTGTTCTTCCAAGAAAAATTCCAAGTATATTGAATGTCCTTAGCCGGAATTTTCACCTTAGAAAATATTGTAGAAATCATGTAAACCCAATGACTTCAACTTAGTTCGCTTTAACCAGATAGAAAAAAAATACATAAAAATAAATGGCGTTTTCTATTGTTCAAATCTTCACCTGTTTCATTATGCATATTATCACAGTAAAAAACGTCAGGCTTGTCAGTTCTAATATCTTTCTTTCATAGGTGATATAAAACATATGCTAGTGATTTGTAGAGGCGACCTCCAACGGACGTCCATAACTATTCACCTAGGCTAGGCCATGACTATCGTGATCTCATGTTGCGATTAACAGCTCTTCATGAAGAAAATGAATAATTTTTCTTAACACTTAAAAGAAAACAAAGTAACAATATGGTGTTTACACATATATTATAAACACGTTTACAGTCTCGCTTAAGTGAATAACAGATTAGCATATTAGTATATTTGCTTGACTCCCTAACAATTATTTCATGATTATTTTTCACTTCATAATATTTTTTATTTCCTGTTACAGTTTCCGAATAATAGAATTAAGGTAAATGCAAAATAGAAAACCCACATATTATGCATTTTACAATTCTTTAGTTAGTATTCCTTCATTGTAGTAATCATTATAAGACAACGATACGGAGGTGAAATCATTTATTTGATATTATTCACAAAGCGTATGCGTTTAATTGGCGAAATAGTAGAATAAAATTGTTATTACAATACGTGGTTTTGGATTCAATAAAACAACTATTCATCGCAGTTTGCTTACATTATTTAGAGTTAAACGTCTATATATCCTTTTTAATTAAATCAATTAATTTCTAATAAATAATTTTGCAACTTGGACGTCTTCAAGCCCAACGTAAACAAACTCCTGACAAACCGCCTCCTTAAGTAAGACACTCTATCAAAAACCCCAATACTAATAATTACTACAATGCTATCTCATAGATTACTGTACACGCAATAACCCTTATCCCTGAGTGGCCTTCGGGCCTTGATAAGTGGTGACCCCCATGTAAAAAATGTTGTCTAATGCTATCGCTGATTCTATTTAAAAGTGTATTCATTATTCAAGCTTCATAAAACAAAAGGATCAAGTTTATAGTTTTCTTGATTAGTTCTTACGTGGAAAAGGGCTTCTACAGATTTGTACTGAATCTTGCTTCTCCCACGCACGTTACCTTACACGCTGGTAAGAGCGTGCACATAACTTTTTTTCTCGTATCTCCCTGCCTTTTGTCCTCGAGTTGTCTCCGTGTGTACCATTGTTCTTTGCTTTCTATAAACAAATACCTTTCGTAACATGAAAATAATCAAGGCTAATCCGCTGTGCCCTGAGTAGAAGACGCTAAATCTCAGTATGTTCTCATATTAAGTGGTTGTTATTTTGAATATTTGCTACATTTCAACCGCCATGTACATTTCCCGCTTCTGGGTACAATTTATCTATTTCATCGTTGAGTACGAGCCAATTGCGTCTACTCTTGTCACTGCCCCAGAACAGACTGCCTCCCACCTTTTTAAATCTCACACTACGAACGAGTATCGCGCCAATCTTGCAAAATTGCCTTCCAACTAAACGAAATATGCTGCAAGTGGTGTTTTTTCCGTTGAACTGTCTGATGTAACCGCATGACTTCTTTTCCAAAACAACCTGCAGTTGTGTTCGCGACAGATATTTGAACTCTAAATAAGTTTAACTACTAAAAAATACATGTCTAAAATCAGCTAAAAAATTGCCATGCGACTTACATAGGGATCCTTCATACAATACTTTTCCTGTCCCTTGAAAAAAATAATCCCAGGATTTTTTTCACAGCCTACCAGCAAATGAAAGGATCAGACCTATCCACACTTTTACCATTAAGGTAAGTCCTCTGCCGATCTCCATTCTTTAGAGTCCAGCTACTCTACGGTGCTTCTAATTTCATACTTGGATGAGAGTCGAATAACTACAAAACTAATATCAGCTGTATCGTACAGCTATTTCTCCCTATCAACCTCAGAATCCTCTATTTCGCCTATACCACAAAATCTCTGGACATCTTCTTCTACTTTTGAAAAACCATCGTCTTATCGACTATCCGACCTTTTTCTCACATTTATCCTGATAAACTACCCCCGGTATACAGGTTTTCAAGTACAACGATCTAAGCTATCATATAATTTTTTTTCGCATTAACTCTCTTCAGCGGATTAACCAGAAACCCCCACACACAATTCCCTAAGCAGTCAAACCCCATTAATACAAAGGTAGCCGTCATATAATACGGACTTGCTCAGACTTCAAAGCTCTGAATATCCCAACACCCTTGGCAAAGATCCCTGGCAAACTCCTCATCTGGCTTAGTTATACACTTACGTCCGTGGAAAAACGAAAACCCCGCGCAGCATCGCACCTTTGCGCCTGTACCAACATGATCTCCTAATATAAAATTCGTTGTCTGTGGTCAGATGTAAGTGATCATTTCCAACATTAAAGGCGGAACGCTTCAAAATACAAAATATTGGGCTAATCCAATTCATGCCACTACATAACATAATTACTGTACCTTGCCATTCACGCCTATATGTTTCAGAGTCTTCCAGTGGACGGACAAATAAGTAACCCCCCTCCGTCCCTATTTACTGCGCACATCATTTTCTCTGAACCTCCGACTGACCCCTCAGGTCACAAGTTCCATCAGCACGTGAATAAATTTAAATATTAACCTTCCAACTCAATAACCGCAAGCAAAACCCAATAGCCTCGTGCTGGACAAAAAAAGATACTTAATGGCTCCGCCTAATTGTCCCTATAGACTTAAAAGCAATATTTTTTCACACCCGTATGTGGTCTCTATAAAGGCATATCATGCCTCAAAACGTCTTTCGGAAAAGGTATTAATACCAGCACTCTCGGATCAAAATCTACTTTTAACTCTTCTACGTACTCGGTTGGCCACCTTAAAATTATTTCGAATTGGTCTCTTTTCAATAAAGACATTCAAAATAAAATAAAAATTAAAAATGAACATTGAAGCGTAACATAAATGTATAATAAAGGATATCACTAACGCAAATAATCTGAATCACTAAAAGAAATAAAAATAATACAAAACTATCATTTCAGTAAACCTTAAAATTCAAACGAAAACCTCATTTTCGCCCAAAAAGGTTCCCTTAGTAAAGAATGGCTATGGTTAAAAAGGGAAAACATTTGAATTTTCAAAACACACACTTTTCTGCTTTTATTTCACATTTTATTTTTTCGACGAGTAGACGAATAAAGATAAAGAAAAAAAATGCTTAATAGATTAAAAATTCGTATGGTCCTCTTGTAAACACTTGCGTTGCGTGTGTGCGGACTTTTTGAACAAATATCTTCGGTTTTTTTTCTCTCAGTGTCTATGAGTTTTTTTTTTTTTACCTTGCCCAAAGCAGTCTTAATTTAATTCTTTCAAAAAAAAATGTTCAAACATTAAACAGGATACTTACTTTGTCTGTTTTATTTATTATATTCTTTTCATATATTAATATTTATTATTCTCAACCCAATTCCAAAGCTAGAACAAAAAACGGAGCGTTTTACCAATAAACAACCATGACACAAATAAACATATTTACATGTTTTATTTTGCTTTTATACTTCCGACGTTATGTTGTTTTTCTTTCTTTTTCTTCTGAATCCAAAAACCTGTGTCATATTAAACCATTTTTTTAAACTTTGGACCGTATACGTTGTTGTATGTTTTTTTAATTTTCTTTCCGTTGCCCGGTACCAACCTATCTCAGTGGCACCCCGGGTCGCAACATGTTTCCATGTGGAACGTTTTAAAGTAACTATGTCAGTTCTCTGTTAGTAAACCCAGACTAAATATACAAAATCACATACTTGTCGCAGTAAAAATAATATATCACTATCAAATATTTTACAAGGAATGCTGTACCATCTACAAGTGATGTCACCTCAAGCAAAAGCACGTGTCTTTCGAATATTTATGTTTATTTTGGTATTATTTCTTTTCGGTAAAATGTCGTTTGGATATGTATGTCTTTTTAGTATGTATGGCTTTTTGGCATGTATGCCTTTTTGGTATGCATGCCTTTTTGGTATGCATGTATTTTAGGTATGTATGTCTTTTGGTATGTATGTATTTTTGGTATTATGTCTTTTTGGTATGTATGTCTTTTTAGTGGGTACGTCTTTTTGGTATGTATGTCTTTTAGGTATGTATGTATTTTTGGTATTATGTCTTTTTGGTATGTATGTCTTTTTAGTGGGTACGTCTGTTTGGTATGCATGTCTTTTAGGTATGTATGTATTTTTGGTATTATGTCTTTTTGGTATGTATGTCTTTTTAGTATGTATGTCTTTTTAGTGTGTACGTCTTTTTGGTATGTGAATGTCTTTTTGTTATTGATGTCTTTTTGGTGTATGTCTTTTTGGTATGTATGTCTTTTTGGGGTTTATGTCTTTTTAGTATGTATGTCTTTTTGTATGTATGTCTTTTTGGCATGTATGCGTTTTAGGCGTGTATGTCGTTTTGGTATGCATGTCGTTTTGGTATGTATATCTTTTTGGTAGGTATGTCTTTTTGGTATGTATGTATTTTTGGTCTGTATGTCTTTTTGGTATGTATGTCTTTTTCGTATTTATGTCTTTTTAGTATGTATGTCTTTTTGGCGTGTATGTCTTTTTGTTATTTATGTCTTTTTGGTGTGTATGTCTTTTTGTTATTTATGTCTTTCTGGTGTAAGTCTTTTTGGTATGTATGTCTTTTTGTGTGTATGTCTTTTTTGTATGTATGCCTTTTAGGTGTATATGTTTTTTGGTATGCATGTCGTTTTGATATGTATATCTTTTTGGTATGTATGTCTTTTTGTATATATTTCTATTTGGTATGTATGTCTTTTTGACATGTATGTCTTTCTAGTGTTTATGTGTTTCTCCTATTTATGTCTCTCTAGTATTTAGGTCTTTTTATGTATGTCATATGGTATGTATCCGTTTCTAGTATTTATGTCTTCTTGTATTTATGTCTTTATCTTTTGTGTATTATATATTTATGTCTTTATCTTTTATGTATTTATGTCATTATCTTTCTGGTATTTTTGCAAATAATTCTGCTGTCTCGTCTCATTTCGGATTTGTCTGTTGGTTGTCCTCTATTTTACTTTTTAAAATTCAGGAATTGAGTTCCTTTTTATTACTTCAATTAGCCCTTAAGATTTGGAACATTTGCTCATTATCGTTTCGCAAACGCTTTCGTAGCGTTAACGAAGAAAAGCGCGTTACATGCTGCATAGATATTCTATTTACAATAAAATTATTGTTTGAGATTGTTCCTTAATGAAAACTGTCTATGTGACAAACCTTGAAATAAATGTTGAGAAAAGGTAAACGTTTAAGTGTAACTTGAATAGCGCGAAGAATAAAATATTATTTTGTATGCCCCAGGTTATTTACAAGAGATTTTCTTCTTCTTCTTCTTCTTCTTCTTCTTCTTCTTATTATTATTATTGTTGTTATTGTTTTCTTCTTCTTTTCACTTCCATTTTCTTCTTCACCTTGTTTTCTTGTAGCACATATTTATCGATGGTTAATAAGAATACCTGCGCTCGTCGCAGGTGGCCAATAACCAAATCAACTTATTTCTCTATTGAAGAAATAAACAGCAGATATGCATTAACGCACACATCAAGTACAAGAAGTGTCGACTTTATGCCAATACATATTTTCCTTATACTGAATGCAAAATTATGTATTCGATTTTATATAATGTGACAGCTCTTAATGTTGATATGCACCGAGGAAGATTATCTCATGACTAAAGAAAACTTAACAAAGCGGAGATATCTAATCAAACTTTACCTTTTATGAATAACATGGCAATGTTTTGTTGAACGCATTTTTTTTTATGTGGCATTCAAAACTACATATATATATATATATATATATATATTCTTGGAAGTTTTTAACCTTTAAAACTATACAAAAACAAATTATCATTCCTTAGTAAACCATTTAGTCAGTAAGCCATTCAAGCACCTGCAATCGCTGCATAAACTTGCTCTCTCGAATTCACTATAGTACCAGAAATAATTTATTTTTTAAACGAAAAATTTATCGCTTTAATGAAAACAACACTACTGCTCTATTTTAAAACTTTTATTGGGAAAATTAATTAAAATAACTTGATTATGTATGAGAGCTGACATATATTCAATAAAACCGCCTTTAGCCTAAATCTCGCCTCGATACATGTCCAGAACAAGAAGCATACCTTTTCCATCAGCGCTCGAAGAAGCTCGGTGATTACTCAGCAGATCCTGACCTTCAGGCTGGATTTGGGGTTGAGGGAGGTCATGCTGGTGATATTCTCAACGTGTAGGGCGTTTGTCGACATTCACCGATGGCTGGTATCACGGTCGTGACGAGAGCATAGGTAAATGTTTCCCAACCCCTAACAAAAAAATAAAAATAACAAATGTTGTCAGAAACAGCATTTTGGTGTAGGTGATTTCAAAAGTTCAATAAATGACTTTCATTTAACAACAGAAAAAAGGAGAATCACGTTATTTTTTATGACGTATTTTATGTGTATAAACGCTGATTGAGCACAAGAGTCATGAAAGTGATAAAGATAAATGTTCAGTAAAGGAATATTTTCGCAATAAAGTTAATGTTTTTAACTTCTTGTATGGTCGCTAAGACTCTCTATAAGTATATGTATGTAGTTTGATAAGTTTTGCATTAAATACGTAAGTGAAAGAGAGAGAAAATGTTGCTCTGATAGATGCAAAATGAAATAAGAAAGGTAAATGTTAATTCTCGCTGATTTAGTACTTTACTTCCATGTGGAGAACTGAGATTTGTGGCAGGCGCGAAATGATGTTGGTTGTTTAACGTCGGAAAACCTCGCTGGTTCGACTTCAACTCTGGGCTCGAATTTGCACAAGTAAAATCCAAGGAAATCCCGTAATTGGAAGATGGTCCAAAATAATCCAAAGGCTGAAATCAATTCTTGAAGTAATATTTTTGGATTTTACCGTCATTGGATTAGTTATCTTTCACCAGACTATCCATTCACGTGCAATCACCTGTTTCTTCACCATATTCCCTCTGCTTCACTTTTTGTTATCAAGTAAGATCTTTGACTTACTTGTTGTTTTATCAAATAGTTTTGTATGCAAAATCCAATCCCGCGTTTTGCTAATTCTTACCCTCTGATGAGAAGGAAAGTATTTCTTCGAAACTCTGCGGATTAAGGACTATCTACTTATCAAGTGTTTCCTATTCAGATTAAATATTTTTTTAACTCTTTTTCAAAGTGTTTTTTTAACATTTTTATTAACTGTTTGCTCGTATATATATATATATATATATATATATATATATATATATATATATATATAATCATCAACACTGGTTCGCTTTTTACAGCTTAACAGTGCGGCTAAACAAGTGCTTCAAACCGGGGTCGAACATAAACCGTTGAGCTAACAGTCTACGCCCGTGCCCCAGCGCTACATATAGCACGCATCTAATATAAGCAAAATCTTAATTTCAATAAACTTAAACATCTATTCAACGAGTCTGTTGTGTGTTCTATTCAGTTTTTACTCGGTGAGCAATGCTTTACGCGTAGTGACCCTGTTGTTCTATCAATATTCGCTTTTTTTTATGAAGACGATTCAACCGGCATCAACTGGTGAGGAGACCAATTCAAAATATTTATTTTCATATCAATCAATTATGTATATTATATACAAATAAATACACATATGTTGGTGCCATAGAGTTGAGGATGTAGTAGTAAATATCTTATTTCCAATAAACACCAGAGCACGTCGCAGGTTTCTAAGAAATCACTAACGCAAATCAGTCTGTTTCCTTAATAATACAACCAGAATTAGAAATATGAATTGATTAAAAAATATATTCTTTAAATAACAAGAAAAACATGTAAACATTTAAAAATATCCAAAAAAAAAAAACTGAAGCGCATTGTTTAATACAGATAGTTGTCCAGAATTTGCACTATTACAATTAGCGGCGGGCTTCATGTGGAAAATGCTTAAGCTTTAACCACTTTCTCAATAACTGAAACGCTTTTTTTCTACGGAGATATACCTGATAAAGGATGCATTCATTGTCTTCCATATTGCGCATATAAGGCTTCATTACCACGCACTTCGCACATATCTCTTCCTCATTTGATCGATTTCCTACGCTTGGGCACGTCTGCCGTTTCATTAATTGATATTTGTTGTCGACTTTTCGTCGAATATCAATTACGGCTATACCTACCGAATTATGGCTCCATAGTTCTACGCGATAAGAACCTTCGCCCCCTCCATTTAATACAAACACAGCTCTAGAAACGGATCTCGTAAGAGGATTTATCGGATAATCATTTTACTTACAATGCGCCTAATTGTCCTTTGTGCGATAATTCGGATATGCGATTAACTAGGCAACATCATACTTCGGCTTCCTCGCAGTATATATTAATTAATATCAATGCGCGTTCGTTATATCTATATATTTCGTATTCGTATGTGTAAAATATTCTGTCCGCTATTCCATATATCAAATGTCCAGCTAAATTGCGTATAATGCACCTTATTTTCTGACACGCCTTTTAGTGTACGTAATGCAATGAGATATTTTTACCACAAAGATTATGTATAACCAAAGAATATTGCAAGGTGACAAATGAGACATGTGCAGTCGGACAGATTCAAAATTTCCAGAATCTCTTAATTTCCCCCTTGTCATCCTCTTTTGCGAGAGATGTAACCCAATATGTTTTGATGCGATGAGACCATCGTCTTAGGGATACTCTTCTCTTTATTTTATTGGGGGGAGGGAGGTTAGTATCTGCTATGTTTTCAAAATACCATACACCGAAGGATTACCACATTCTATATAAAGGAGAGACTCCAAGGGATTACCTTCTTTTATAGTGATCAGTATAGTATATGTTCGGCCTTCATGATACTGATACACTCTTTAAATGATTTTCTTCTCCACTTGAAGAGGGATCAATGTATTATATTTTTTGTTGTCATAATTCCATCCTCCCATGAATTAACTCCGCCTATTTCTGATACTCTGCTATTATACATTATCTTCACATTTTGAGTTGGTGTAGAATATGTAGTTCACCAGAAAAAATATTCACCCCAGATGCGCAAAATTTAATTCACGACATAATTCAAATCCAAGACATTTTTGAAGGAGTATTCAGTATTAAGAATCCAAAAAGAGAGTCGCCAACCCAATAGGTTCCGAACTGTCATCTAAGCTTCAGCCTCTGTCCCATCGACGGAATTTTGCATCCCTCTTCCTGTTTTACAAGTATTTTAATGGGGATTCCCTGAGGAACTACACACCCTTGTACCCCCTCGACGAAAATGTCTCCGAGAAACCCGACAAGCAGTGAAGTCCCACCCCTACACAGTCGAGATCCCTAGATGTAAGAAGCCGTCTACTCTAATAGCTAGAACTGCTAGACTTTGGAATTCTCTTCCGGTTTCCTGCTTCCCTAACTGTACTGACATGCAGAAGTTCAAGTGTTATGTGAACAGACATCTTACTGCTAAACTCTCTATATAGTACCCCTGCAACTTATGGGCCTGATACTAACTCCCTACATCAAAGTGGCAATGTGCCTTGTTTGATGTGAAAATTTAATGAACAAAAATAGTTTAAAGTAGGCATTCAATTTTTCTCTAGTAGTTCAAGTTCTCTCCAAGTAGGCCTTCAATTTTTCTTATAGTAGGCATCCAAGTTCTCTAGTAGGCATCCAGTATATTTTATTTCTCTCTGTCTGTATCTATCTTTCTATCCCCTCTCTCTCTCTATCTCCCTCTCTCTCTCTATCTCTCTCTACATACGTGTGTGCTGAATAAAATGTCATGTAGAAAAGGTCAAAATAAAATTGTTCATAATGTATGTTACTGGTAAAGAAACGATTTCTATAGGCATTGATTTGCTATTATATTTTCAGGAATTGAACAGTCTATCTATAAAGATTTGTAGCTGTTACAACACCTAAGTTATCATTGATTAAAGCATACCGCTCCTGTCTAGCATTGAACACTTGTGACCTTGCACAATGAAAGCTAAGAACTAATTTTTCCCGCCTTTACACAAAAAGAACGTATGCCACGTATGTGGTTAAAATTAGATTAAATCAAATTGACAACATAAAAGAACGGTTGTAAATATAAAATACAATGGAACCGTCAAAGATAAATACAATCTTTTCAGGTTTGATATTTTAATATAATCGGATAGGAAATGTTTAGAGAAAAAATATATTGATAATAAACAAAATGAAAATCATGAGAATTTTAGAAATTATACGATTAAAGAGAATGGGAAAGGTGGGAGAAACGGGGAGAGCGGAAGAAGTGAGAGGGGGGAGATATATGTTTCTATGCATCCTCGTATGTTAGTTTAAGGTTTTGTTAGTCGACCTGCAATGATTTGATTTTGATTTGTATACCACACTTATTGTCATTATATAATTTTATATAAAACTTGATCGCTTCAAGACTATGTTCGCCCGGAAATCTGTTAAATTTATATTTTACATAAAACATGCAGAATTCTCGTTTGACAACATGTATAACAATTAGCCAGTCTTAATTATATATTAAAAAAAACAATTTAAGGCTGGTGATGGAATGGGATTAAGCATATTGCAATCGGATGGTACACACTCCTTATATTTATCAATATGACTTGCGAAATGACAGTGGCCTATTGGTTAAGGACTCGATTAAAATCTGAGTGTTCCAATTTTTAAATTTTGAATCCAGTTCCCGCCACAAAAATACTTTAACTTTAGATGTTAGCAATCTGCTGGTGGTCCTTCCCGTAACGGATCTGATGTCTTTCTAGAAATAAAGCTGACTACAAAATATCAGGGGGAATCGATACTCACCGTCGAATCCTCGGATGCTAACAGTATAATGATACACGTGCGACATATAATAAATAAAATCATATAATTTATCATCAATAATTTAGTTTAAGAATTACCCAGTACATAAAGCATAAAACCTATATAAAAATAATTGACTAATATTGATTCTTAGAAACAATCTACTAATGTTTCTATAATTTATATAAACATGTGCCTATATCTAACTTTATATATAGAAAGATTTACATCAAAAAATTATTCATATTGAATGAGTAAATCTCATTTGAAATTCATGAAAGCAGCTCTATTAAAGATTATGTCTGTTAGTCGGTCTCTCATGCTTAAGTTTGCATAAGGTTTCCTTCAGTCTGTTAAATTCAAGTTAGCAGTTTCTTTTATCACGTTTATGTTAAAAATATCATTTCATTACACCTATAAAGCTTACGTGTGCAATAAGATTTTCTATGTTGATGTTATTTCCTCTCTGCGCTTTGACGGGCGCTCTTTTCTAAAAATTGGAGTCAGGACTTTAATATAACCTACGTACTTTAATCACCGTCTTATTTATATCGGCCATAAGTATTATACGTAAATAAATTCTGCCATCCTGAATACACTATGATTTTACACATTATCTGTAATGTAGTCTAATCTAAACATTTTGGGAATTTACGGTTTATGTAGGCTATATAAGGCACGACAAGTCATAACACGCTGGTGATCTTTTAGTGCAGTTAAGGCATGTCATTCAAGCAAAATGTGATGCTGGAAAATAAGGCACGGCTATTCAGCACATACACAACTATTGACATAAACTTTAGTATGCGGCGTTTCATTTACTCATGCACGCCTACATATGTAAACTCATACATACATGCGTACATATACATGCGTGAATATGTGTATATGTGTGTTTGTGTGTGTCTACCAAATATGTAATGTCTACTTATAAATAAATAATTTGTATTGTAGTTCTTCTATTTTTGTGATCGATATTTCAGCCGATTCTTTTCAAAATACTCCGACACACACCACCACTATATATATATATATATATATATATATATATATATATATGTATGTATGTATGGGTGTGAGTGAGTGTGTGTGTGTATGTGTGTGCAAAAAGAAAAAAGTGATATACATAGTTATACTTTTCGCATTAAGTACGGATACATACTTATATATATATATATATATATATATATATATATATATATATATATATATATATATATATATATATATATATATATATATATATATATATATATATATATATATATATATATATATATATATATATATATATATATATATATATATATATATATATATATTAGTGCATAAGAGTATTGTAAAGGAAACTAATAAAATAACCGATCGCGCAAATGGGAGAGCTACAATATAACTTATATATTTAACTAGCGGGGGGTACCCGGCGTTGTCCGGGTGTTTGTAGGTGTGTGTGTGTTTTTGGGTAAATGAAAACACCGGGGTAAGGGGTGATAAAAAAAATGTAGGTAAGTATGAAGGATCGAACCCGAACCCTTGCGTCAAAGTTGGAAATCAAAGTGGGGAAAAAAATAACATGCGACGTTAACCACTGGGCCACCACGAAATACTAAAAGAAATACGTTTGAATCTATTTAATTATTTAGAATTGGCAGGTGCACATTTTAATGACTTAATGAGGTCAACTTTGACTGCGGGGTAGTATTTTATTTACAGCGGGAACGCTTTCTTTATTTTTATTTTCCCAAGATGTTGGGGGGGGGAAAGAACCAACTCTCCATAAAAAGGGGATTGTCTAAACTGAATAGCAATTGTCTGATATAAGGAAAATATTTCCACATTGATCAAAGCTGATTGCTTTCGGACATTTCCGGCAATTGCGACCGGAAAAATACCGCCAAAATTAGTGTCGCTTTTATTATACAAAAAAGCATAATCCACATGCGGGGGCGAAAAATATTGAATATTTATCCTTTCAAAGTCGAGCAAATTAAATAGAGAGGCGACCTCCGTTGTTAACTCGTAGATATTATGATTTATATGTGATATAAAAAGTTTTAAGAAGTTTTGAGCCAACTGACTGCTTCTCGGAAAAAAAGCCTTTTACAGACATACACAAAAAGCGAAAATACATACATGCATACATACGCACATTTTCGCTTATACATATATATATAGATAGATATAGCGGGGGGTACCCGGCGTTGCCCGGGTGTTTGTAGGTGTGTGTATGGGGGATAAGTAATAAACTTGAAACGATGGTAAAAAATCGGACCCCCCCCAAAAAAAAAACAGCGAAAAAAAATAGCGAAAAAAACCCTGTGTTTATAGGGGGGAAGTAAACTAAAGAATAAGCGAAGTAAAAAAAAATAAAGAAACGTTGCCCGCGTGTCTAAAGATGTAAAAGAAAATGAATAGTTTTGGTCGTGAGGCTGGATTGAACCCGGGAGCCTTGACGCGGAGGTGAAACAAAATCCAACCACTTAACCGCGTAGGCGAAGAGTAAGAGGAATTGATTATAGTTTTAAAATAAGGCTTATAAAGCGAGTGAAAGAGGTTTGATTGACAGATAGCAACTAAATGAGGTCATCGCGGGAGCGTTACGAGATCACGTAGCAGTATTATTTTTTTTCTTTTACTTCAAATTAGCGTTTATTAAATTACGTATTTCGTTTCCTGTCTAGAGATCTCTCTCTATCTTTCTCTCTCTTTCTCTCTCTCTCTCTCTGTTTGCGTTTGTATATGTCTCTCTCTCCCTCTTACTTCATCTTCCTTACTCTACATCTTCCTTACTCTACAAAAACTTCTATCGTTAATTTTTTTTTGTAAGCGTATTTTTTTTTTACTTCACATTTTTGGCTTGTAATTTTTCGTTTAACTATCGTATCTAACTATTTTAATGTGCTAATAACTTTGGTAACGTTGTAATAGCATAGTAGTTCATAGTTTAGTTTGTGTGAGGGTTAAAAAAAATTACCGATAACAACATTTTTAAATTTTAAATTCAGACTGTCATTAGAGCTTGCTGACGTCAAGATCACGTGACATGACTCAGCGGGTTTAAATACAAGTTGACCCAAAATAAACGGCCCCGTGTAGACTTTATGCAGAAGAGTTGGCGCCCGTATTTTTTGGGGCAGTTATAAATCGATTTAAAGATATGTAATGTTTAACATTAAAATGCCACTTTTTTGCCCCCCCTACAGAAAATCGATCAGTTGACGCACTGCTGATGGTCCTTTTGGGCTAATATTTCGATATGTGTCGCTCGGAGGGTGGGGTTTTAATATACCAAGTTTGTGAATTTTTGTTTCGTCGGTCAAAAGTTTTTAGCAGACACACAAACATACATACCTACATACATACATTTTCGCTTTTATATATATAGATAATAATATATATATATATATATATATATATATATATATATATAAATATATATATATATATATATATATTTCAGAGACATGCCACAGATTAACCTTTTTCATTTCAGAAGAAGCCTTAATATACATGAAATTGTATTTATTGCTTAAATGTAAGATTGCTTACCAGGCATTGTAAACAATAGCATTTTAACCCATAATATTATGTTGTATTATCTAAATATTTTTATATAAATTTTATGCTATAAGAAGATTGTCTTACGTGCTTAGAATCATGTGGGCTTCATCTAGTCGACATATAAAAATAGTATTAAAATGAACTGTTCATAATAAGTAAGCTTCTGTGACCCTTTTATTGTATCTTTTTAGTTGGTTATGACTTTAACCTGTTATATTATCTTACCCAAGGAACGCAATAAAACAAAAATATAAGAAAATATTTCACATTTTCCTCTTCAAATAAACTGTTAATAGTCCAACTTGCTGGGTATTAGCGGAGATATGCGATCACCGAGTGCCTTTCCATTATGAATGATAAATTCTTACAAATTATATGAAAATAAAATATGAGAGAAAATAGCAACAAATATGCACGCGAATTAAAAGACAAATGGTCACAAAGCAGGAATATTTCATGGGAGGAATAAATCTATTATTATTTGATCTGAAAGAGCTGTGAAAGAATGAAATCGATGCAGTCGACCGGAAGCTGACAGTGAAGAAAGATAGCAAGTTCAAACTGACATCATAAACAAAACAAGGCGGATAACTATTTTTTGTTAAAATGAATAAACAACAAATTAAAAATATGTATAGAAACACATGCGCAAACCTTATTTGTAAATAAACAAGTAAAAAAGTTTAAGAGTGAAAATTACCAATAAAATTGGAGAATCAAGAGCGAAGATTATTAAGATGCGTCCAGTTAATGCGCGACGAAAATTATATTTCAAAATTAGACGTGATCGGCAAAGAAATGTTAGCGTGAAGCAGTTACAGTGAAAACAAGTCAAGCATTCATGGTCCTCCGTGAGTGTAGAATGGACGAGGCATAAAAAATGATATAATCCAGCAATTGTCTCCCCCATTCAGCCCCAAAAGTTCCCAGGAGACCTCAAATCCTGGTGAAAACATTTTGGGCTAAATTGGGGGAGAAAAATGATGAACTTAGTCATTTTTTCATGGTGCAGAACTCAAATTTACATACGTACATTTTAGTTCTGCATCATGAAAAATAGAAATGCCTAAGTTCATCATTTGCCTCCCCCAATTTAGCCCCAAAAGTCGCCAAGGCCTTAACATATTTCAATTTGAATTCAGCACCATGAAAACTGCTAAATAAACACACACAGAAAATTTTGGACACCATTTTGTAAAATAGTCCCAAAAATGGAGTGTTTTATTAACCGTAAAATAGACCCTGAGGCACAGCCAAGAGGTATCGCGAAGTAAAATTATATAGAAATCAGTTAGTTACAACTTCTGAGAAAGTTTTATACAAAATTAAGGCATCAGTTATTTTTAATAAGTACAAAGTGTCAATTTTAGGCATTTTTACCCGAAAGGTACTCCTAGAGGGGAGGCTACTGGAGTTTTGGCGGAAAATCGGTTCTGTTACTTTTTTTACTCATATCATGTTTTAATGTCTGTGCAAAATTTCATAAAAATTACAAGGCGTAGTTATTGAGAAAAGTGCGGACGGACGAATAGATGAACGAACGACGGACAAGGTAAATTTACAAGTCCACTCTCCTTTTGTTGGGGGGCCAAAAAGTTATTTTAAAATTAACCCTGAACAGCGCAACAAGAATATATCCATAAAATCAAAGGTTAACTAGGGTGCAAAGTTATATTCTCAAATTCAATGGCTATTACAAAGCAAATTATTGTTAATATCAGAGCTAACAATTAAGTAAAATGATATTTACAACTTATTCGTGACAGACAGTGCCAAATGATATTTTTAAATTAATCCTAAACGACACAAAGCAAAATGATATATTTAAGTTACGCCTCGCCGATACAACAAAATAGTATTTTAAAATTAAAACTTGACGACATAGCAAAACGACATAGCAAACTGGTATTTGAAAATATACACGCCCTATGAAAAGGTTATTTTTAACTTAAAGGCGACGAAAGGTTATTTTTAACTGAAACGTGTGCATACTAGCCAATTAGTATTCTAAAATGAAACCTGAACAACGCATAAAATGGTATTTTAAAATTAAACGTGTACTACACGAAAATAGTATTTTAAAATTAAATGTACACAACGCATCAAAATGATATTTTAGAGTAAAACGTAGAGAAACCTCCCAAATAGTATTTTGAATCAAACGTGCATAACACAGCAAAGTTATATTTTTAAATAAAACACTGAATACGCAGCAAAATAGTATCTTAAAATTAAGCTTGAATAACCCAGTTAAATGCTTTTTTAAAATTGAACGTAAAGTACACAGCAAAATGTTATTTGAAAACAAACGTGGACAACACTACAAAATGCTATTTTAAAGTTAAATGTAAACCTCGCGTGGAGAACACACCAAAAACTATGTTTTAAAAATTAACGTGCGCTAGAAAGCAAAAACATATACTAAAATTATACATGAAAACGCAAGGAAATATTGTTTAAAAACTGAGCATAAACAACTCAGCAACAGGATATTTTAAACTTAAACGTAAACAACACAATAAATGATCATTGTAAATTAAACGTAAGTAACAGAAGATATAGAATATTAAAATTAGACGTGCGCAACAATGGAAAAATATTTTAGAATAAAACCTGCACACTACAACAAATGATATTTTAAAATTAAACGTGGTCAACACAACAAAAATATTTAAAAATTAAGCGTGGACAACACTAGCAAATGATTTTATAAAATTAAATGTGAACAACACAACGACGAATAATTTCCAAATAAAAGTGGAGAACGTAACCAAACATTTTAGAATTAAACATTGACAAAACAACGAACATATTCTACAATGACACGTGAGCAACACAACAAGTGATATATAAAAATTAATTTGAACAACACAAAAAAAATATATTTTAAAATTAATCGTGGACAACAAACAAATGACATTTTAAAATTAAGTATGAACAACACAAGGAAATGATATTTTAGAATTAAATAAGAAAAACACAACAAAATGATATTTTAAAATTACTGTTAACAACACAATAAATTATGACTTAAAATAAAACGTGGACGAGACAACCAATAATATTTTAAAATATATCGTATACTAGACAACAAGTAACATTTTAAAATTAAACATGAACCACAACGGAAAATGATATTTAAATATAAATGTGAACACTACAACAAATGATATTTTAAAATTAAACGTGAACAACAAAACAAAATGATATTTTAAAATTAACCATGGACAACACAACAAAATGATATTTTAAAATTAATCGAGAGAAACACAACAAATTATGTTTTAAAATTAAACGCTGACTACACAGCGAAATGATTTTTTTAATATGAATACTATTTTAAAATTAAACGGTAATAAATCACCAAATGATATTTTGAAATTGAACGTGGACAACACAAAAAATAATATTTACAAATCAACACGGCGAAATGATAGTTGTACATTTTGCATCAAATACACATCAGAAATGAAATTCTTAAATCAACCATCAACGACAAAAAAAAAACCCTGCTATATTGAAAGGTAACTCTGAACAACGTAACAATGTTATATTTTTCAATTCTATTTTCTAACCGAGTCATGCAAAAACCAGCAAAATATTAGTCCAATCTTAAATACGACGGACGGAGAGAAATAGTTTTAGTAATCGTCAACATTAAATGCGACGAATTAGGTCTACTCATATTTAAAACGTAAGCATGGGAGTTGCTTGAACATTAGATTTCGAAACAAGCTTGCACTACAAAAAAATTAATGGAGAAACTGTTTTGTTCGAATTCGTGATAGGCTGAATATAACGTTATTTTCCTTTTAAGTGTGATCAACCGATCGCGGAATTGGCGGACAACTCCTCTAACAGAGCTGCATAGACGCAATTTATATAAAAAATAAAGCAAAAGAGAATCAGAGAATTCGAAATGGTCGTCATGAATATAAGACGAGTGAATAATGTAATTCGGGTGTACATGTCGTTGTTGAAAGATTTTAAATGCATCAGTTGAACATGTCAAAAACAAAAACAAGGCCGGATTAGAAGATCTTGATTATCGGAAACAAATGCGGAAAGATTAAGATTAAAATTCAATGTAGACAGAAGAAGAAACATGCACAAACACAAATGCAGAAATATACAAAATAAACCATCAAATATATAATAGAATGCGAAATCAGAGAGTAGAAGTTGGGTTAACAAGTCACAAGTATAGGAAAGTAGACAGTGTTCAAATGCCATTTCGTATGCCTTATCAAGTCCGGTAGTAAAACCGTTCCTAAGACATTAAATTGTAAAACTTTTGGGGGTGATTTGTTCTGTATTAACTTTCGTATGATCTTGCAATGTGCAGGTCTAGATGAACAATCAAAGGCTTAGCTTCTTGCTTTTGGAGAAGGCGATAATTTATTGCTAATCGTTTGAAGCGCTTGCATCTGTAGATGCGGCTGCCCATGTGTAACATAACGCGTGAGGCCATATGGCAATGCATGAAAAATGACGTCACCAGAAAACAATAAAGCCCATGACAAAGAGAAAGCGGACGATCACGGTGAAGAGATATGAAGAACATTTAAGATCACTTGTATCATTATTCATCGGACTTTTATTCTCATCTTGAGTATAATTTTCACTACGTTCTGGTCGATATAACTTCCGGCCTTCTTCAGGTGTATCTTGTCGAACTCGGGAATTCAGGCGGAATTTCGAGCGGAAATCTTTATTTACTTCACGGGGGTAGCGTGCTCTTGTTCCATCAGCCATGAGTGGATAGAGGTCCTAAGTAATTCGCAAATGTATTTTTCGGTTGCCCACACTGAGGATTGAACCTTCAAGAGAATATGACTTTTACAATTGCTTTTTTACCAGTACTCTAACCACTGTGCCACGGGTCCTTGCGGACAATTCTTGTACGAATTTTAGGAGCCTTATACCTACCATTTATTTCTAGTTGTAAATATCACCGTTTATTACTAATTATTACTATATATCAATGTATATCTATCTCTATATTTATTACTTGGATATATTAATGTGTTTACTTATTACTTGTATATATTATCTATTGTTTATAATTACTGGTTTCAATAGTGTATTCATTCTATACTAGGTCTACTTAGCAGTTGGTTATTCCTCAGCATATGTGCTTGTACTTTCAGTCGTCTTACTCTCCACCGTTCTTCTATGAGATCATTTGAGATCACATTAGAAGCGCGAATGCCGCTCGAGAATATGATAACACGAGGAACGTCACGGCCGTGTCAATGAGGAAATAATCGTCATTGTTACAAAGAAAACGCGAGTTGAAGTTCGTTTCTATTCTTTCTCCTCTTTGCGATTGAGCATACAACGTGTTGGTTACCATACAGCGTTACTCAAATAGTTTTTGATGGTAAAACTACTACTGTAAGTACAACTACTTTAGAGAGATAGTTTGGGAGATTTATTCGGGTGTTTATATTCGGAGTGTATTTTGAAATAAGCTGGACCCAGAGAAATATTTTTATTACAAAAGGATTACAAGGTTTTTCATTAAATATGAGAAAACAAAACGCATGTTATAATGTAAACAAAAATAAGTAATGGATTCATAATGCATATATTTACAACAGAGATTGTTTATATATGTTTTAAATGGAAGCTTTTAGCAATAATAAAATAGAACGTTCGTGAATATGTAAGAATCCTTGTAAAATAATAGATCATCAGATGAGACATTCAAGAAGTCAGAGATGATATCGTTACAATCCGTGCATTACAGGGGTTTGAAATCGTAATCAAATCTTCTCCGCTCAATTCAATAAATTATATTTCATTGAAATTTATTAATAAGCGTGAATGCTGATTGTTCTTATATTATTAAGTATGTTCAGTGAGAAAAGTTTAGAATATTTCAGTGATATAGTTTAAAATGAGCAGACGAAAATAAAGATCTTTAAAGAGTTTGTTTAAGCGCCTTGTAAATGTGAGTATGCGTGAGGTCCTATGCCAACAGGCTCTAAATACAGCGTAGTACTGCCGAGGGCGCCGATCCACGGATTTTAGCTAAACTGGCTTATTGGAGAAAATGTAGCTCATTTAAAGGCTGCGGTGGGTCACAGAATAAAACAAAAACAAAAACATTTTGAATAAATTCAAACCGTTTTCTGATTGGTCCAAAATATAATTATTTGTTTCAATTCAGCATCGTGCATGCGCAAAAGATATGTGTACAAAGGAGTTTAGTCATTATATTTTGGATGCAGAGGGCTAAACATTAAGTACTGCTAGTGAATGTAATAGTTTTAGAAACATAATCAGTTGTTCCATCCAGAAATGAAATAGAAATGTTTGCGTGGAAATGATATAAAATTATATCGAGTGCAGCGCTACTAACTTTAGACATTTAAAGTGTCTGAAATAAATTGGTTTTAATATCAGCATTTACTGCTTGTCACATAAAGGATAATGCTATTGTGATCTTTCATTAAGATATTAGAATGTAAAACGATACGCATATGAATATATATTGTTTTACAGAAACCATATTTTTCTAATGATTTTTGTTTATATCTGAAATTCTGTCATATATATATTTTCGATAATTTTTTTGTGACCAAGAGCGGAGGTCCGCTTGAAATATAAAAAATAGCAATACATATGTTATATACAAAAGGTAACATCGTTTTTCATGCTTCAAATACCCCTCATAACCTTTAAATCAATATATGTATATATATATATATATATATATATATATATATTCTATTACTAGTAGATCATAGTTACTAGTGCCAAAAGCTACTCAACGATAAGTTTTAATGAGCCAGCAGAGTTACCAGTCGAGAGGTGAAGGATGTTATTATAGATTGAGAATTATAGAAGGGTTTGTTACAAGAACATGGCGATAGTTGATATCCTTAATGTTACGGCCGTGACAATGGGGATCGATAGGATCATCTGCTCGAGCTTCATTCATGTCTCTAAACTGATTTGTACGTTCTCTAAGTCTCTCCAACGTGATTACAATTTACAGAAAAGCATTTCAGTTATGTTTTCTACAGATGAAAACCCCGCGAATACGGGTTCTTTTTTATGGAATATTTTCTTGCCGCTAATAACAAGGAAGATTAAGGAACATCTATTCCTTGTGAATGAAAACGTGCTCTGTAAATGTCTTGCAATGAGGAATCAGAAATATGTCGGAAGTTTTCCTGAATATAACGTTTTATTACAGAGAGAGTAATAACGCGCAGGTTGTGAGAAAGAGCTGTAAACACAATGTCATGTATCGAATGACACATATGAGCTTTATATAATTGTCCTTCCCAATTAATTTTACGATACTTCACAAGAATCGATATTTTGTGGTCTTCCTGTCCAATATCCGTTAAATAAACATTGAAAGATATTTTCAATTCAACCGAGTTTCATTTTATTATCTCACTAAATGAGAAAATTTAGAAAAACATTGTAATTATTTCGGTTTTTAATAGATTACTGATTAGATTGTTCAGAGAGATTGTATCTCATATTAATGTGTAATTAAATAAACTCTGTGAAATCGTTTAGTAAACTTTACTTTTTATAAGCAATGCGCAAGGCATACAATATTTTCAGTATTCAAGCCGCTATTAAGTCGAATATACAGAATTCAAAGGCTCGAAACTGACCGCAAGCTTAAATTAAATTGTCCCCGCTTACTTAGGAACAATGGATGCTTTAATAAAGCTATAAAATTACGCGGATGCCGATTAGTTTCCTTCTTCAAACACTTCACGCATAATAGTCCATAGTATTAAAATCGAGAGACACATGTTAGCGGATATATGATCGTTACAATTCTCTTATGACAAATCTTAATGGCATTGTCAGCAGTTGCAGAGTTTTTAAGCTTCCAATTATCAAACAGAATCGACCTGAAGGAAACCGCAAAGACGCATTAGAAGACATATACTAACTGCAAAAAAAAAAAAAAATGAAACGGATGGGCCAGGCAACAATGTACGGAGTAGTTTCTTGATGAGTCTACACAGAACTATATAGATAAGGACGGCTCTATAGACTGGCTAAAAAATGTTTAAAAGAAATGTTGGCTCCACTGTGATAAGAAAAGTATTGTAATGGATAATGTTGGTTCTACCACACAGATATAGAGAGTGCGAGCCACTTCACATTTAACTAATGTTCTCCTGGGGGACGACTATTATACGACGCGACACAATAGAGTATGCATATATCTCTCCTGGACGATCTGTAAGAAGTTTAATACAGCAATAAGCCGCGGGAACATATAGCAAAATTGTAACAGATATCTCGTGCTTGGAATAACTGAGTTAGTGGGTGAATATTCGGCATTTATTAAGATGCTGAACACACAGCTGGAACAAGTTGATAAATAGTTTTTTTAAGCAAAACTCTAAAAACTACAAGCATGGCATGCATCGCCCTAGGCATTCTGAAAAAAATAAACCTGTCATTTCTTCTATTTTTGTCCTAAAAGCACATTTCTTTAGCTCAAATAAAACTATTTTAAGATGGGACTCACAGCTAAACAAGGCCATAGGAAACTTGAGGACAATGGTTTAGTATAGTCAGATAGTAGCTGTTTCAATACTGTAATGATCGTGAGTGGTGGAAATGTGGTATAGTGTGATTATACAGATGACGAGTCAAGAACTATTTGTTTTCATTGGACTTGAAAACGACCATGTTTGAGTCAGCTGAATAGTAGCACCGCTGTATAGTGTCCCACAGGAGGTACAGTCTGTGAAAGAACAAACCATTTTGACGCATGCAAAAGTCACTCATTTCAAAATCATTATGTTGTGTAGGTAAACACAATCTAAGGTCTCATATCTTTTAAGTTATTCAATTAACAGCTTGCTCTGAATGAGTTATCTGAGATTAAAAAAAAAAACAACATAATTCTGAGATTCTACTATCATTAAGCCCAAGATAAGAAACACGTTTACTGTTCCTAATTATTGCAACAGTATATTTTATTATGCAGACCAATACAGGCCGAGGCAGGACGCCTAACTAAGAATCTTAGAGAGTTTTATCAAGTATGTTGTATGTTTAATATCTGAAAAAACGTACAGTATAACGGTGGTTTTGTAATACATGCTACTATCATAAGGAATCATTTAAGATTCACTGGTAATCTTAATTCTAAGGATGACAAAAATAAACAAAAAAAAATCAATCGACATATGGTGAATATGCAGTTCATAAGCGATAATTTAGGTAATTCAAAGTAAAAGCCAAAACACAAAGTGTATTATAAGTCGCCAGTTTCCATAGAGATACACTTCTTTGAAATAAATCATATAATGATATCAACGAGCTTAAATAGTTGATTTATTGAACAGAAAGGATTAAGACTGAGATAAGAATTTATCTAAAGGGCATCCTCTATTTTTATTTACCTTTTCTGTAGAAGGTTATAGAAAAAGTAAAGTGGTTTTGGTAAACCCGGTGAACCAGTGCACTCAGACCCACAAAAAAGACTGAGCAATCTCGTCAGTATTCCCCGATATAGGCGCCTCAAACGATTAATGATAAATAAGTCACTTTCTATAAGAATAGATAGCCTAGGAGATTAGATCTCCTTAGACTGAGCAGGCGACTGTCAAGGACATATCTTCGATTGGTATGATCACCTGCACAAGCTGTGTCAGGCTAATACACAAGTTAACCCTGTATGATAGCACATTCTTCTGGCAGGTCTATTCGTCTATCAACGTTTATATGACGGAAAACAACTCATATTCTACTTAATTTAAGTGTCATTTATGTCAAATAGTGTGTTCATTTTTTGACAACATCAAGCTACATTTTAGGAAACGGAGAAGACAAAGTAAAGTAACTGACACGTCGGCAACTTTTGTGTAGAATGATAAAAACTTTTTTTTTACGTATGGGTGAGGAATATGGAGCAAGCAAACTGTCTCAGACTGTATCAATGACACACACACACACACACACACACATATATATATATATGGGTGGGTGTGCGCGTGTGTGTGCCTGTATTATTTGATAAAGTACTTTGAGTTATACTGTTTACATAGACTAAAAACAAATATTTTTTAAAGTGTTCAATATAAGAATAGACCTTTTATATAAATAAAATAATGTAAACATTGTAAGGAGTCTACGCGACAACATTGAAACGTTTGATTGATCCGTGTAGACTTCTTACAATGTTGATATAATTATACACACACGCACGAGCACACACACACATACATATGAGAATTATAAGCGTGGTGCACTCTAATGTGACATCGTCTGTAGTTTTTTGCCATTTTATTGAGCGACATTAATAGTGATTTTGTTGTCATTCGTTTCCCTGATGTTTTTTCTATTAGGAATTCTTTCAAGAAACATTCTAGTCACAGACGCGAGGGATTGCGTAAAAGTTGAAACATTCACAAAATTATAGTCTTTTTGTAGAGCAGATGTGTATGTAGTTGTACCCTATCTGAATAACTTTAATTATTTGTCTGGTTTCTTCGATATTCTATATATACATATATATATATATATATATATATATATATATATATATATATATATATATATTCACACACACAAACATATATATATATATATATATATATATATATATATATATAATGTAGTTTACTTTCTATTCTCGTGCTATTCTCGTTAGCATCCCGAACAACAGACTCAGAGTTCGTGATTAAGTCCGAATCCTTGGATCGGTAGCAATTATCACTCCATACACTGATTATTGCGTAAGAATGAAACATCAGAGCCCGTAGATAACCATAATTTATATTTACTCATAACATTTTTAAGTAAAGTTAGGTAAGGGATTATACGCTTACATAAACATCGTAGGAGTTAATAGATTGCCATATTATCATTTATAATGCAAACCGTTGTCATAAGATCCCGAAGCATTAATTACTTTTAGAAATCAAATAAATTTAAATGTATTGAAATGCTGTAAAAAAAAAAAAACAATGAAACAATCATTTATCAACACATAATCTGACACTCATTGCTTTTTAGGGGTTTGGGGAATGCTTAGACGGCGCCTGTACTATATATTCATTGGTTTTTCATACAAGCAGAATCTAAACTAATAAATAACATGAAAGCAACGTCTTTAAGATACCACCGCTATTTAATGCTAACTTTGTTATGTCCGCTCCCAATGGAGTTGTGTTTCTTAAATATGCACATATATCAGCCAAAATCTGACATGAGCTGGGCCTGTATAAGAAAAACTTGGAGAATGTGTATTTTTAATTCTATGTTCACCCCCAAACAAGGCACAGTGCCACTTTTATTTAGGGGGCTACTACCGTGACCATAGGTTGCAGGGTATATATGTAAGAAGTTGAGCAACAAGATGTCTGTTCATATTACACTTGAACTTCTGCATGTCAGTACAGTTCGGAAAGCAGGAACCTGGAAGGACGTCCAAAGTTTAGCAGTTCTTGGGAAGAAACTTATAGAGTAAAAGGCCTTCTTACATCTAGGGATCTCTAATGTGTAGGGGTGGGGTTTTCTGCTTGTCGGGTTTGTAGGGGGTATTTACGTCGCGGGAGTAAAAAGGGCTTGTAGTTCGTCGGAGTATCAGCTATTAAAATACTTGTAGATCAGGCAGAATGATGCAACATTTCGTTGATTTAATTTTAGGGATACGGTAGATCATGACTGGTTCACCGTGTTGTGTGTCGACTAACGTAAAGGGGTTTAGTTTTTCTGTTTAGTATTTTGCATCTCTTCAGATCACAGTCAATAAAGCTACAAAAAAAAAACAGAAGAAAATGTCAGTAAAGGTCTGCGCACTCTAATGTATATATGCGCGTATGAATGTGTAGAAACGTAAGTTTTCTCGGTGTTTATTTTAAAAATATCTCTTATTATTTTCAATTTTGCATCGAAATGACTAGATTTTTTTTATCTTCTATTTATATCAAGTCGTGTGAAACCTAATTTTGGCTTGCCGAAACTAAAATCAGAAAGTCAAACTACTTCTTCGCTAATTAAAACAGAGAACAACAATTATTAAAAAATTCTGTCTACTCACGAAAAATACAGACACACCTACATTCAGTCGCTATTTCATGTGGCATTTGTATTTTTAACACTTTTTCTTTGGTATTATTTTATTCATAACAATGTTTATTTTTTTGCAGAACAAAATATGTATTTAATTCTCACGTTGTCTATTTATTTAGAATTTCTCAGCGTACTTATATTCGATATAAAATCTCACATCATACGTTTAAAATACATTGGTTGTCAGTCTGCCAAATTCAAATTTCAAATATAATATTCCACGGTCTATCCTTAATTTTATATAACATTTATAGATGCGTACAAATGTACAATAAATTGATAATGACGTCAAGACCAACGAGTCAAACAAACTTGAAAACTTGAGAACTGATTCAGACAAGCTGAAATTAAGGAAATAGTGAATAGATCCAGAAAATTCTTAGGAACACCTACCATAATAGTGTTTATAAAAAGAGATTGACACTACATTATATTAGACGAAAACAGCACAGACTTTCTAGCTTTTGAAGGTAAGTGCTTTAGTAGAATTACTACAAGTTCTGAAGTTTTATAATACGCGCATATGTAAATGTAATGCATATACAACACCTACTTTCCCTAAATAGTCAATCATTTCGTACCGACAAGGTTTTACATCGGTGATTTGACGAGAAATTACATTTTAATTAGCGTGTTAATACTATTTATGCATTCCTGTCTTGTTTCTAATATGATATGCTCACTGCGAAATTTAGACTTTGCGATGCGTGGTGGAGAACAAAACTAATGAATAATTTTGCTTATTGTTGAAAAAGCATTAGAAAAAAAACAAAGCAGAAGGCGAAGCACTTTTTAGCCTTGGCACACAATTTATAAATTGTGTATCGAGGGAAAAAACCGATCCCCAGTCATTTTACTGAGTAGGAATCACGAAGGAAACCGGACATACAGAAATATCGAATAACATTAAGAAATGATTGCAAAAACCGACAAGAATGCTATCAAACACTCCAATGTAACAGACTGACTAAACTCACACGTGCCTACATCCTCACACACACACACACGCGCACACACACACACACACACACACATATATATATATAGATATATATATATGTGGGTGTGTGAGTGTGCAAATATATATATATATATACACTTGTGCCCGATATTATTCATACCCCTCGGATCTTTGAGATTTCTATAAGAATATTGCTCAAACCAGAAGGTAGACAATATTAAAGGGATTTCAAACAATAAATCAAGCATAAGCATTTAATTTAAACTCAACAAATTAATAAATTATGCAAGTTTGAAACATTATACAAAGAAAAACAATAATGGCACTAGTTCAAAATTATTCATACCTCTCTTACTAATAGTCAATAGCATGCCCTTTATTCTTAATAACTGCCTGTAACCGTTTGGGATATTTATCAACAAGGTTTTTACAAGCATCAACACTGATTTTTGACCATTCTTCAATTCAGTAGTTCTCCAAATCCCTCAAATTTCTAGGTTTCCGCTTTTTAACCTCAGTTTTCAATATGTGCCAGAGGTTTTCGATAGGGTTCAGGTCGGGACTCTGGCTAGGCCATTCCAAAACATTAATTTGATTATCCTCAAACCATTTCTTGACTATTTTGGCAGTATGTTTTGGATCATTATCCTGTTGAAGGACCCAGTTTGGTCCTAAATGGAGCTTCTCCGCATCCTGTCTAATTTTTTTCTGGAGTATCTCCAAACATTGCTCCTTCTTCATGGTTCCATCTATCTTGACCAAACTACCTGGACCACTAGCCGAAAAGGAGCCCCAAAACATTAGGCTACCACCACCATGTTTCACCGTGGGTATGGTGTTCTTTGGGTTGTAAGCTTCTCCTTTCTTCCTTCAAACGTAAGAAGCATCCATATGGCCAAACAATTCAATTTTTGTTTCGTCAGTCCACAAAATACTTGAGAAAACGGACTCTGGAGAATTCACATGGGTCCTAGCAAACTTTAGACGTGCTGCAAGGTGTTTTCCGGTGTGCAATGGAGTCCTTCTTGGTCTCCTTCCTTTCAGACCATTTTCATGCAGAGTCCTTTGCAATGTTTGCCTTGATATTTTTATGCCAGAAGACTCCAGATTTTCTAAAATGTCCTTATTAGTGGTGGTTGGATTTGCATTAACACTTCTTACAATATTCCTGGTGGCTCTAGCAGACAGTTTCCTTTTCCTTCCTCTACCAATCAAGTTGTTTGTTGTGTGGTGGCTCTGGAATTTTTTGATGATGCTCTGTACTGTTGCTGTAGGGACCTCAAATTTCTTGGAAATTGACTTGTAACCTAAACCATCCTTATGTGAATTCACAATTTTAGTCCTAAGATCATTACTAAGCTCTTTTTTCTTCCCCATTCTAATAATTTTTATTCTTTTATTGGTTTTCAGTTGATATCATTTTAATTTCTGAAAAATGCAAAAAACGAAATGAAATTAATCAAAGGTTGTATAAAAGCATTCAAAATAAGAATCAAACAGAAAACAAACAGTCAGAAACTCGATTAATACTGAAAAAATAAGGGGGTATGATTATTTTTGAACATTGCAGATTTTATAAATAGCTGTATATTTCTTTTATTACAAGTATCCCGAGATTTTAAAATGACGAAAATGATCAGAAGAGGTTTATTAAGAATATGTATCAATATGGACGTAAACAATAAATTCTTACAAAAGTTACACCTAATAAACTCAATTTTCAAGGGGGGTATGAATAATATCGGGCACAAGTGTATATATATGTATATATAGTGCCACGCAAAAGTATTGGATACATTATATTTTTCTTCATAACTTTAATTAGGGTTAAAGATTTTGCCTCAAATTTGGTCAGTATATTTCTATTGATATTCTAAATTATATTTGAAGTAGTAATTACGCAATCAAAGTTTAGAAAGTTTATATATAACGAAAAATACGAATTAACAAACGCAAAAGTATTGGATACACTTTAAAAAATTTTTTTTTCTGAAATGAGTATGAATGACTTTTGCTTGGCGTATTGCAATAATGCAAACGAGTTATCACTGACCAATCAGAGAGCTTTATATTAAAATAATGTTATAAAATACTTCGAGTTTGGGCTCACTCCTTCAAAGTCAACCAGTTAATTTATTTTTAAAAATGCCTAAAACTAAAGAGTTGTCAATAGACATTCGTCAAAAAATTATTGATGAGTAGAAAGAAGGAAAAGAGTATCGAATAATATCTAGGGAACTTAATCTACCACTTAGTACAGTTGGAAACGTTATTTGAAAGTTTAAACACACTGGTGAAGCTGTTGCAAACCTTCAAAGATGTGGCCGGTCAAGGAAATTAAACGAAAAAAAAATCAAGGTGGGTAAGCAGAAAGGTACAAAAAAAAAACTTTTCTTACTCGTAGTGAAATTCAAACCGACCTCAGAGAAGCTGGGACTAATGTGAGCAAGGATACAATCAGTAGAGTTCTAAATCGTGCAGGTTTTGTATCAAAATCCCCAAGGAAAGTTCCATTATTGAAGCTTAAACATGTCAGATCACGTTTGAATTATGTTAAAACATATGGGGAATAACTCCAAGAATTTTGGAATAAGCTAATCTGGTCAGACGAAACGAAAATCGAAATATTTGGAAGAAACACAGTAACAACACATGTATGGCGTAAAAATGGCACCGCCTATAACAAAAAGAATACCATTCCTACGGTAAAGTTTGGCGGTTGTTCGATTATAGTATGGGGGTGTTTTTCATCCACAGGTACTGGTGAACCAAAAAACCCCAATGATAGAATGAATGGACGTATGTACAGGGAGATTTTGGAGAAAAACCTCTAGAAATCTGGTGATTTTTTGGAACATAATAATAGCAATTTTGTGTTTCAGCAGGACAATGATCCCAAGCATACTGCCAAACTAACCAAAGAATAGCTTACAAATAACGGGATTGACGTTCTTATTTGGCCTAGTCAGTCTCCAGACCTCAATCCAAATGAAAAATTGTGGGAAATATTGAAGATCACTGTTCACAATAGGAATAAACAAAATATTCAACAACTAGAACAGTTCTGCAAAAAAATTAAATAAAAAGTGACCGATTTACCAGAACGTGGTAACTAAAAAGTGAGTACCCCTTTCAAATGTTGAAATGATTTTTTTTTTCAATTTTTTTTCATAATCTTGTTAGTGTTCAATCAATAATAATCCAGTGAAAAAATTTCAAAAAACCTATCAGTATAGAAACTCCACCTTGTAAGTAAATAAATAAAAAATGTTACGTGCGCATGCGTTAGCCTTGACTAGGGGGTACTAAGGGAACGACCATTAAATAATTCTGCGGGTCGCCATGGAACTCAACGCCAAAGGAGTACCAAAATAGTTTTCATGATCTGAAGAAATTTTTTTTTCGAAAAGTGGGTGATCACTTTTCCATCTAAATTTAACTTAAAATGAGCACCCACTTTCTGGCCACCTGAGGAAGGGTCATTTATTTTCGTGTTTATTGGCTTAAAGGTTTTTTTGACAAGGCAGTTTGGTACGCGAATGCATATTTAACAGTTTTCGTTTATGCTCACGCATAGCATAAACAAAGGCTACGTCTGTGAAATGGAAAATAGTCCCAGAGTTCAGGGGTTAATACCATGCAAAAGAAATCAAACAAAAAGACTTTTTAGCCAAGAAACACACAGAAAGAAAAAAAAATAGCATCCATTTTTCTTCTATCGAATTCATTTGCTGTTTTTATTGAAAACCATTTTCCCCCCGGATTTTTGATATAATTTTCCATTAAGGGCTGTGCGTCTCACGTTCGTAAATAACAAAAAAAAATTTTGTAGATTTTGGTGTGCTAAAAACGAATCTGCAAACCGTTTCCGTTGCAAAAAAAATAGTTTTTATGATATGAAGAAATTACTTTTTCGAAAAAGTGGCGATCACTTTTCCATGTAAATTTAACTTAAAATGAGCACCCACTTTCTAGCCACCTGAGAGAGGGGGGATTTTTTCCCATGTTTATTGGCTAAACATCTTTCGTTTATGCTTACGCATAGCGTAAACAAAGGCTACGGCTGTGAAATGGAAAATAGTCCCAGAGTTCAGGGGTTATTACCATGCAAAAGAAATCAAACAAAAAACTTTTTAGCCAAGAAACAGAAAAATGCCCCTCTCTCAGGTGGCCAGAAAGTGGGTGCTCATTCTAAGTTAAATTTACATTGAAAAGTGATCACCCACTTTTCGAAAAAGTAATTTCATGAATGTCATGAAAACTTTTTTTTGCTACGTAAACGGTTTGCAGATTCGTTTTTAGCATACCGAAATCTACAATAAAATATTTCGTTATACATGAACGTGAAACGGGCCTTAAAGTAAAATAATACCGGATTTTTTGGAGAAGATTTGCCGTTTAGTTGTACAAATATCCTCAAACCAGGTAATCACTAAAAGGGATTTTTTAAAGTCGTCACCTGTATCGAGCAAAAGTTTAAAACCACCAATTATATGCCAGCCTACATCATGGTAACATATATTGAGTGAGTTCCTAACAGTAGTTTGTATAGTTTTTTAGTTTAAACTCATTTTCCCAAAATTTCCCCAAACTTAACGTATTCGATACAGTCTGCCGCCATTTGTATTTTTCAGATATACCGATAAACATTGAATGTTATTGAACCGATTATACATTACATAACAACACTAAAATCTTATCCAGTTAGGTAGAACACTTACTTTTCTTACCTTTGATAACATTTATTTGTTATATATTTATTTTTTAACATCTTCTTTGTATCTGTGTTTAGTAATATAAACCCTTTTCATTTAATGTAACGTTTAGTCGGCTCGAAAAACAGTATTTATTGGTGTATTTGAAAGCTACAAATGGTGGTGGACACTGTTGATTACTTTAAGTTAGAGAAAGTGAGTTAAAACTAAAAAAAACTATACAAAATACTGTCAGAAACCTACCGATTATGCCAGCCTATGTCATGGTAACATGTTCGGTTAGTTTCAGACACTGTTTTGTATAGTTTTTAGTTTTCAACTTACTTTCCCAAACTTTACGTATTCAACAGAATTCGCGACCATTTCTGTTTTTTGAGCCAAGTAAACATTTTACATTACATAAAAACACTAAACAATTATCCAATTAGGTAGAAACGTAAATTACCTTACCTTTGCTTTCATTTATTTGGTTTTTGACGACTTTTTCGAATCTGTGTATATTAACCCCCCCTCCCCCACCATCAACCAAATATTAATTACTAACTCACATTTTTTAAAACAACAACAACAAAAAAAGCATTTAGCGTTTCAACATTTTTGCTACGTTCGGCTTCATCCACTGATTGTTGGTCAAGTCCAAAACATGAATGATTGACAGAAACTCTCGAGGATCCAGATCAAATTCTGCAAGAGTACCATTTTTTTCAGTTTCGCCTTCTTTTTCACTTTTTGCAGTGGATTGCTGTACTAATATAAGAAACGTGCATTTTCTCTTTTATTAAATTTTTCCATTACACCAAATTGAGCCACTGCAACGCGTGGCAGGGTACCGCTAGTATATATATATATATATATATATATATATATATATATATATATATATATATATATATATATTGCATAATTACGTTGACACAATCCTCTGATGTGATAACTTATATTTCGAATCTGCACAGAAACATAACTATACGAATAACACTCAACATCGCTAATAAATCTGGTATTGTTCACATAATCAAAGTTTCCTCTCCGTAAGTGCTGCCTGCTTATTTATAACATGTTATCCTTTATTAAAGCGGAGAACCACGTGTGATTAAGAGATGAGTTAGATAGATTGTCGGTCGAATTATGAAGAATTTATGAGACAGGAAATAAAAAAAATTATTACATGAAATAGATGAACATTGAATACTCGAACGTGCCTGACGAGTATTTCATTATGAGAATCTTTCCGAACGGAACGTGAAAACATTGGATATGAAAAGCTAACAAGAACGTAAACTGATTATTACAAAGGTAAGAGATGCTTATTAACTTTTTAGTCTTGAAACGCCCAAAACTCTATGTAGAAGAAAAAGAGAGCGGGAGGAATGTTCCATAACGTTGCTCTATTTTGGGAAGAAGCTACTGAAATATTGAGTTTCATTAGAATGGGGATATAAAAAAAACGAATTGAGAGAAGCGGCTAACACGAGCATGAAGAAAAGAAGCAGAAAAGGAGAGGATTATAAAAAGAAACAACCCTCAGAAAGAAAGTTCTACAAGCCTGCAGTTCTTGGAAAGAAGCTACTGGAATGAGAATTTGCATTAACATAGTGTATCAAAACATAAATTAATAGAAGCCACTAGACAAACGATTCAGACGAGCTAAAATAAAGCAAGCATTAACTAGATCAAACAAATCTTAAGAACCCATTCCATAATAGTTTTTATTCAGCAAAGTCTGAAACTAAATTATATTGGATGGAAATCACTATGTAATTTTCCACACCAAAGCAATTCCTGTGAAAACGTGTTTTATAGGTGGAAAGTCTTTCCAAAGAAACAATGTTCACGGAAACTCTTAGCTTCTATGTTAGGGACACGAATTTCTTCGAAGTTGTAGTAGGAAACGAGTTCTTGCAGTTAATGCTTTATATATAAGAAAAGCAATTGTGTTCGCTCGAGTTATTTGACTTGAGATGTAGTTGAGTTAACATGCACCGTTTTTACGACAAGAAGTTTCGTGCGGCTGAGGCTTAGAATCAAGAATGCCTGCAATTCAGTGCTGTGTCCTGTCATAATAAAACTGTCAAAGACACGGAAAATTAACTATTATCGAAACATCCGGTTCTTTGTATTTTATTAATGCGTTCATGCACGTCAATAATATGCTCTATCTGTCGGACTATCACATCGTTCTTACTAACCTTCAAATTGCATATTCAGTTTTAATCGCTAAAACTTCATGCACGTATTTTAATTTACATTATTCTAACAATTAGGATAACATTATATGGGCGTTGACTAGTTAGTCATTATTATGTTTAAAATATTATTTTCATCGATATGTCACGATCAAATTTTAAATAGCATATTTAAGTGTTATTTTAAAATAGTTTTTCCTATGTTTATTGAGCACAAGTTTGAAGTAGTGTTATTATGTTACGTTTGAGTTTAAATCCAAATTTTGCCAATCCATAACGTTTAAGGTGTCAATAACTCTTTAAAAATTATGTTTTATTAGTCTCTCAAGCTTAACTTTAAAATATATTTCATTTATTCCTGCAGTATGTTATGTTAAGGTTTTAAGTTGCATTTTTGCTTTTCTGTAACGCTAAATGTTCATGTTAAGGTTAGAGCTAGAATATTCTTCCGTTTGTTAAGCACAGTTTTGAAGTTTAGTTTGTGTCCTTTTTTTAGAAATCGAAATTTCCCGGTCTGACAAACTTTATTTGGAAATGGAATGCATGTTGTTCTTTCATCTGAAAAATATATGCTTATGTTAAAATTAAAGTTTTGTTTTACATTTCTTAATAATGTAACACTTTTAAAAAAATAAAACACTATTTAAAACATAATTCTTGTTGTTTTCCCAGGCGCAGATTTTTTTTTTGCACAGTGATCACCACTTATCAAGGCCCGGAAGCCACTCAGGGATAAGGGTTAAATCACGCTTGTCTATGAATTATATTTTTGTCGATCTGTCATGAAAAAATTTGAAATAGAATCTATTTATTAATACCGTATTACCTTTAACGTACGTTAGGGTTTCCTGATTATAAATTAATCAGTCGGATATCCTATTTATTTAAAACGCGTATAGAAGTTGATAATAACGAACATTGAATTAGTGTATAGACACGCTCGTAGTATGTTATCATCTTCTGTCTTCTTTTATATATATATATATATATATATATATATATATATATATATATATATATCGGATCTCCTGATCACCGACGGCTCAATGTCTAAAAAAAACTATCGCTTTTGGACCGTACGTGGAACAAAAATATACCTTTTTTGTCATCTGGCTAAGATTTAAGGATATTATCTTTTTTGTCTATAGATGTTATAATGATATCGTGGAGTTCCGTTCGCGCCAGGCGCCTATACAATGGAAATATGTCGCAGAAATATATAAGGATATAGAACATACATCGTAATTACCAGATATATTCCGACACTACATTAACTAGATTAATTAGATACCTATTTTTACAGTTTTAACAACAGGACTAAAATAATATCGCTGGGTCTCTATTTACGTTGAACTTTCACAGAATGCCCAGCAACGATGTATTTCATATAAATAATGCTGCTGTGGAATTTCCACAGGCCACTCTAGTTTAAATTATTATTTCACGGTCAGATGGTTACGCTTACGTTCAACTACAAAAGTGTGTACCTCTATCACGCTCAAGTTATGAATTGCATTTTTTGTCGGTTTGTCACACTCCATTCGAAAACAAAGCTCTGTTATCTTTTAACGGTTATGTTTATGGACGCATCTTACGTATATTCGTTTCCGTTAAAATAAGTCCTAAGCGGATATAAAAAGGCATCATCCTAATGGCAGCAGCGTCCCAGAATGTCACCGGATTCTTGTGAGACTATAAATCTAATGTACTAAAAAATTGCCTTGGAATCCTCATGAAATATTGAGAGACATATTCAGCAAAAAAAAGAATGATAGAATGATAGAATTACGTAGACAGTAAGAGAGGATGAAGTCTTGTTAAGGAAGTCTTTGCCAATATAATTTGATTTAATGTTTAAAAAAGATAGAAAAAAGAACGTTAAAATGATGTGCTGGAGCATATCTTCATATCACGCTAATTTACCGTGGAGGCTCTGCCATATGTTCGTATAATGTATTGTTTTATTTTAATTGAAAAATAGATGACAAACCATGGGAAGTCGTTTAACTGCCGTATATAATCCTTTTGCTGTGACATCGCAGAATCCAAAATCGATTTAAGAATGATGTAATGAAGGAAAGCGAGATTTACATTTATGGCGATATTAAGGACTCGTATCTGGTTGAGTTATGTGTTTCTTTTTTTTTTTGTTTTTTAAAATTTTTTTTTGCATTATGAGCTGTTGATCACTGATAATATTTTGGCGATGGATTCTTCCAGATAACGTGACACTTACGTAATAATTGAATTAATTTTGTGCTACGAGCATAATACATCGTCATTATATGACTGAACACCACAAGCCTACTAGGATAAAACTGTAATATCTGTTCTGGCTTAAGTCAAGGCAGTAGCAAATAATACTGACTGAAAATGGCAAGCAAAATAAAAAAAACACTTGGCGCACTCTTATCATGAGCATAGGTAGCAGTAAAAAGACAGTGCTGCTAGACTAGTGCATTTCCCAAGCCGGGGATTGAACCTAGAACCATGGTGTTGATATTCGGCAACTCTACCCTAGATAATTTCAAAAGATAATCATGAAACGCGTACATTAAGTCATACAATATAAGTTTATCCTGTGACGCTAATTCTGGCACTGAAGGATGTAAATTGTATTTTTTTTTAATATAAATCGGTGCGAGACCGTTCATATTTGATCACGTACTCATCTTCGCAGTCAAGAGTCGCTCAGTACACGCAATGTCTGATAAAGTTGGGGAGAGATAAACTCTCCTCCATCCTATACATTTGCACAGTACAAATTGACAAGCATGTATTTACTAAGTTTTTTTTTTTCACAACACAATTTTATTGACATTTTCGTCACTGCATATGAAGTAACGCACTTTGTACCAAAAAATACCTGACAAGTCCTGTTGGTTTCTCTTGGTGTGGAGCTTTAAACTGATTAACCATGAACAACCTCTTTCTTCGTAGAGAAAAAGTTGTAGAAGGATGTTGGATATCACGACACTTACTAAATTTACTATATATATATATATATATATATATATATATATATATATATATATATATATATATATATATATATATATATATATATATATAAGAGCAAGTAGTTAATAAAACATGTTAAAAACACTTTGAAAAAGAGGTAAATACACATTTAATTTGAAAAAGAAAAACTAAATAAGTGGATAGTCCTTAATCCGCGGAGTTTCGAAGAAACCCTTTCTTTTTCATCAGAGGGCAAGATTTAGCAAAATGCGGGATCGTAAGTATTGCTCTTTTTTTCTTTTTTTTACACAGTGATCACCACTTATCAAGGTCCGAAAGCCACTCAGGGATAAGGGTTATTGCAAGGACATTGCTTTTGCTTGTTCTTATTATAAGCTCTATCTCCTATTTGGTTTTATCGAACTTTTACATCTGGTTGAAATTATTTTATAAATATTAATTCTTTAATATTTATGATATACTTTAGTTTTACAATTTTGGATCATTTTGGCAAACTTAATTGTAATTCTTTTGTTTTATTTATATATATATATATATATATATATATATATATATATATATATACAAAACTTCTGGTTTTGATGAAGGGGATACTAAAACTTGCTGCTATGGTTTAAAATTATCTGAAATAACAGCAAGGGGAGACTTAATTCCAAATATTTCTCTTATGTTATATCTCCCGTCTTTGGTTTTCATACATAAAGTACATTTCACAGTGTACAATGGTTACTTTATACTGGAGATATTAATAAGCATCCCCTATTTTCAAAAGAGAAGAGATATAACATATGAGAAATATTTGGAATCAAGTCTCTCCTTGCTGTTATTTCAGATCATTTGAAACGATAGCAGCAAGTTTTAATCTCCCCTTCATCAAGGCCAGGGCTTTTTTGGAGGAAATATCAGATATCTTGTCATGCATATAAAAAACTAGGAAAACAAATGACTATGCAATATTCGTAAAGGTCCAGTACCTTTCTAACACGAAAAATCCTTTAAAATTACCACTATTCTAGATTTTCAACGGTGAGGAAAACGAAAATAATATATTTTAAATAACAGGAAACGAGTAGTTTTCAAGATATCAAGAACTTATAGGTTAACAAAGTGTAGGTAACATTTTTTATTAATTTAACGTAAAATGAATATCCACTTTATAGCCACATTTTTTAGTGGCGGCGTATGTAATTCTTTTTTAGAGGTGACGTTTATTTGGTAATTGTAGCCTGGTAGACCAATATCAAACCTACCTTAAAAACGACTTGTTTTCTATACGTTTTCGTATGTGCTGTAAGCGAATATGACATTAAAATTCTCCGCATATAAGTATTTTTGGGGGTATAAAGAAACAATTCTTCATTTTATAAGTGGTAGCCATTATTTTACGCACACGCCCGCATATTCTTGCATTATACTCGAAAAGTACTTATTTGTGGGAAATTTAAATGCGATATTCGTTTTCAGCACACCCGAAAACCTGTAGAACGCAAATTTAATGTAGATTCTGTGTTAATCTACCAAGCCACAATAAACATCATTCCTCATAAAAAATAACAAACCCCTCAATGTCTTTTATTTATTTTTATTTTTTTGCTAGAGTGTCTTGTTTGCCCGACAAATCCCACGAGGTCGCCTTCTAACCAACTACAATATGTTTGTCTTTAAGTATTATGTATATAACATAGTCGTTAACTCTTATCACGGGCCCTACGTTGTGCATGAAAGTCTTGCAAAATAAGAAAGGACAGGAATTCGATACGAGTTTTTTTCTTTCAGTTGAAAATAAAACGTCTTTATAACCCGTCGTTTCCATATCATACCGCCTGAGACGTATTTTCAAATATGTTGGCATTCCTGTTTTTCTCATTGGAGCCAATTAACGGTTTCTTAGTCTGCGCTATAACCGGTTGTTATGTCTATAATTTGTTCCACTGCATAGAGTTGTCGGAAAATATTGTTAAAAATTCGGAGCAAAAATGTTTTCCGCATCTTTTTATAAAAACTCTTCATGTGTCGCCACGTGGTAAGAAAACTGCCTGTCACACGTGCTTAAAAATCTCTCTTACTTCGTGCTTGTTTCCCCCTCCTCTTTTTCTACCTGTTTCTCCGATCCGCTAGGACGTTGCAAATGTGCTATGGCTTCGTCATTCGTATACGTGTCAGTGGATTCGTTACATATAAAACTATATTTGTTAAACCGTATTCTTCCATAATCAATTCTGTCCATTCCACATGATCTAATTCTCATGATCATATGGTGACATTCAACGTCCAACTGACCGTCTCTTCGAGTGAACCCGGACATTCATTAGTGCTGATTCATAAAAAAGAAAGAAAAAATGCAAGAAAAGTAAAAACTAAGAAATGAAATAAAATTATTGGATTCGTGACTGAATGCACGGGTACACAGGCGTGGCCATTTATTCAACAACAATTCAACCGACTCCATGGAAACGCTATATATGCGTAGATGGATTTAAAAGTATAATTTTACTGTTTTTAAAAGTAAATATTACTTACTTAATACTTCCGTTCTTAGTCACTGCCTATTGCACTTTTTTCACTCTAATATATATATATATATATATATATATATATATATATATATATATATATATACCTATATACCACCTTATTTTGGCAATTTTATAAGTTCGAGGTATCACCGACTGTTGATCAGAATTAAACGTTGAAGACTCGTTGGAAAACTAATGACCTGAATTGTTTAGTGGGCTATGTGGCATTTGCCGTTAAGGTCGGACATTATTGTCTTGAGAAGTAGGGGTATCACTTTTCCATATATGATTCAACGTAAAATGAGCACCCTCTTCGTGGCCACCTTTTTTGGGGGGGTGTTATTTTTTTATGAGGAATGATGTTCATTGTGGCTTGGAGATTAACACAGAACTTACGTTAAAATTTGCGTTCTACAGGTTTTCGGGTGTGCTGAAAACGAATATCGCATTTAAATTTTCCACAAATAAGTACTTTTTCGAGTATAATGCAAGAATATGCGGACGTGTGCGTAAAATAATGGCTACCACTTATAAAATGAAGAATTATGTTTCCTTATATCCCCCAAAATACTTATATGCGGAGAATTTAAATGTCATATTCGCTTACGGCACATACGAAGACGTATAGAAAACAAGTCTTTTTTAAGGTAGGTTTGATATTGGTCTACCAGGCTACAATTACCAAATAAACGTCACCTCTAAAAAAGAATTACATACGCCCCCACTAAGAAAATGTGGCTATAAAGTGGGTCTTCATTTTACATTAAATTAATATAAAATATTATCTACACTGTTTAACCAATAAGTTCTTAATATCTTGAAAACTACTCGTTTTCTGTTATTTAAAAAATATTATTTTCGTTTTCCTCACCTTTGAAAACATAGAATAGTGGTAATTTTAAAGGATTTTTCGTGCTAGAAAGGTACTGGACCTTTACGAATATTGCATAGTCATTTGTTCTGCTTTCTCTTTGTTTGGAAAGATAGAAAATTAGAATTCCAACTCTATTTGTCACTAATTATGTTTTTTTTTCTGTTTAAGTTTTACTGGAGGACAATAGATCGGAACGCTCTAGCCTCTATTATGAATATATCCATAGAATATAAGAAGTCTATCAACATATCTTCTGTGTGAAATAAGTTAGCGAAATGAGATTATATCTACTCGATTGCGAAGTGTTATTTGTACCTTGTAAAGGTAAGCATGAATACCTAAACCGAAACTTGCCCAGGTACAATAGCAGTACTTAGTGCAAATTTGGCTCTTATACAGGTAGAAATCTGCGTCAGGAATGAGGTCATTTCTATTTTTTTTACACGGGAATCGTCACTTATCAAGGCTCGGAAGCTACTCGAGGATAAGATTTCATAAGCATGCATTATTCAATGTGATTATAGCGTAGTAAACATAAGTAGTGGGAATTTTGTAAATTGGATTATTTATGGAGACGGTTCATCAAGAACTTGTTTACGTTGGACTTGAAGACAATCAGATTATAGTCATTTGGAAAGCAGGCAATCGGAAGAGAGTTCAAGAGCGGTGCGGTTCTAAGAAAGAAGCTTTGTTCATGAAATCTACATTACGGTTTAGGCACCTATAGAGAGTGTGGGAAATTATTGATAGTGGTTTTGGCTAGACCCATGTTTTTCGTGAAGGTTTGGCGAAAGGGGACCATAGATTGAAGCTCAGATGAGCATTTGATATGAAAATAATTATGAAGCAGCAACAATTATCCAACTGTTTTCAGCCACATTAGTAAGAGATTTGTGAAATTCTTCCCTGTCACATCTGGTGTAAGACACAGACTTAGGAGCTTTTCAAAGAATGGCGGTTCGCTTAAGGAGCAAAACATCTATTTCAGCTCCGAGAAAAAGGGTTTATTAAAATAGGCTTTTTTTTAAAGACATTAAATGACGATTCTCGCTTTTCCATAGTGTACAACATGTACGGCATAATCACGTTGACACACCGGTTCCCGTCAGATCACCGAAGTTAAGCAACGTTGAGCCAGGTCATTACTAAAATGAGTGACCAATTTGGGAATCCCAGGTGTTGTATGTATGAGGACGTCGACACCTCCCTGCAAAAAGTTGAAAACACCTAACATCGCCATCTCCCCTAACGGGGATGTACATGCGACTGGGGACCGCTTGTGAATTTCATATTCCCATGAAACTTCCTCCTTCGGAGGAAGCCGGTTAAACCTTGAATAAGGTTGATGCTGACTGCACGCACATAGTACAACATGCTAAAATTGGAAGAGAGGAAGTCCAAAAGGCCTTAGTAATCATTGATATTTGAGGTACCACGATAGTTGTGTCGTCTACATATATATCACTGAATGATCTGTGGACATGATTTAAAAAGTTCAGAAATATGGTAGCGCTAGGAATAGCTTCTTAACATACGCATTAATTGTTTCAATATATAAACAAGACAAATTAAAGTAAATAGCGCCTTTTAATGGATGTCCGGCCTTTTTATATTTATACCGATGTTGATGAACATGAAAATGTACTTATTTTCCTAAATTAATATTTTTATTTCTATATTTCTTGACGTGTCATCACCGGAGGAAACAAAATATATTCCGTCAAACCAATTTACTACCTCTTCTATATGATTAAATAAAAAATAAAACCCTGAAAATATTTTGCCATGTCAAACACCAGCCACTGGCATATCAAAGCTATTCTTTCAAGGTATTTTAGAAGGACACAGAGGCAGAGGAAAGCCAATATGAAGGTGGAAAGAAAATCTTTTGGATTGGGAACCTCTCAACAGTTGGGCGTCTATCAACCAACTTGCTATAAATCGGAAGGAATGGCGAAAAAGAAGTCACGTGGATTCGCAATCCACACCAATAGCACGAAGCGACTCATGATGATAGAGATGGTATATTAACCATTCAGTTCTTCACTGCTAGCTGTTTCATCGTATTATGGCGGAACAACTGTTGTCAGATGCTTCGATGCTTCTGGAGACCAGGGTTCGTAATCCGAACGAAGCGTAAGATGCGATTCGCGATGATGATTTCGTGAACTTTAAATTGTTTGTACAATTTCAAATGAAACTCTCTTCTCATCACCGATTTTCTTGTATTTCCTTTTTTTGTCTTCTTTTTCCCCCTCTTCAATACTTTACCAAATTTATTTAACTTACTCTCTGAGATAAACTCAATTCCCATTTTCTTCTTTCATCTTTTTTCCTGCTTTCCTATTCTGACATTCTCACAATTGTTCAGTATATTTTTGATAATTCCAAAATACAACACATCCTCATCTAGCACTGAGAAACGCTTTTGCTATGTGAAGACAACCAACTATCGTTGTATGGTATTGTAGCGAAGCGGCATTCGCCACCGGCAACTTGAACCAGACTTTTCTGAAGGAAGAAGTTTCACGGGAATATCAAATTCACAAGTGGTCCACAGTCGCTTGTCGATTTTTCATGAGTAAAGAAACTTATTTCATTGCATCGTTTGGGCTATCATAGTTTTCCTTTTTTCCTTACAGCCTATGATTCTTTATAAATACCACTGATCCTTGAGTGGCTCATTGTCTTACTAAATTGACACATAATACTTAAAAAGTAGTCTCACCATTCTCCTGTCGCCCACGTTGCAGCCAATCGCAACGCACACTATTCTCCATATCATTAGTCTTGATTGTATCATACGGAAATTTTCTTTTACTATTTATTTGCCAACATTTCTTCAGATTTATGCACTTTATATCCATACAATTATTGCTAAAGATTTGGGTAGAAAACGCCGCAAGGTATAAACAAAAATAAACAACGTAAATTTGGTAATATTAATTTATTGATTCACCAAGGTAATATGTTGCAGCGGGCTGCTATAGGTAATAACACCTCAGTATTTTCGAGGTAAACTTCATGCACAGATAGAATAGAAAATGTATGTATAATAAATGTAATCAAGGCGTGTTCTTAAATAAATACGAATGATAAATATTATTAGAAGTATTGTATTAAATTTGAATTGTCTCGTATTCAGCTTACCAAATTGCATTGTGAGTGCTTTAAAAGCAATAATAATATTACGCACAATGTTTCAAATCATCTACAACAATCGTCATCTTCCTCATATACACACACGTACGAAAAACTAATGTCTGTAGGTATAAAAGTAATTATATTAACTAGCAGGACCCGTGGAAAATCCACGGTAGTTAAAATCTTTTAAAATACATCAGTAAGAAATTCCTTATTGCTATATTACAAAAATTAATGTATGGAAGCAAGTAGAACAAACAAAGAACTTTAGTTTAAACTTTTATTGAAGGTCAATGCGATCGTAACTGATGCTGTTGATATTGTCAGGAAGTGCTGGTGATGATTGAGGCGGTGACAGGGACGTCGATCAGCTGCTTGGAGTGAGAATAGTGGTCAGTCAGCAGGTTCTGGGGAGTTAGACTGTGAATTTAAAAAAACTGTGTGACGTTGTTGACATCGATTTTGTGAAAGTTCTGATGACCCCAAGTTGTTTGATATTTCAGGACATTTTGGATTACACGTGTGAGTAATAAATAGGTCACAGAAAACTGCCATTGCATCTTGATAAAGCTGTTGTAGATTCCTAGGACTTCTTGTAAATGTAGATGGTAGAATAACTGGTACACCAGAATAACCATCTTCATTCCTTTCTAAATGATCCATTAAGCCAGAATATTGAGCAGTTCTCAATAAACTTTGATAGCACTATTGTAAGAATCATGCTGAAAGCCATTCTTAATATGGGGAGGGGGTTAACTATTCTGAAACTACACTTAACAATGTAAAAAAATAAGGGAAAATATATGTATGAACAATAAATATTTCTTCAGTTAAATAAAATATTCTGTAAATCTTTTAATAAGGAATAAATATTTATTTAAACCATAATTATTGAAACCAAGTATTTTACTACATAAAAAGAACGGTTATGGGGAGAAGGGTTAACTATTTTGGGGTGCCCTGAAAACTCATCCCGGGAAAACTCGTCTCCGGAAAACTCGTCTCCGGAAAACTCGTCTCCGGAAAACTCGACCCCGGAAAACTCGTCCTCTTTCGCTAGGTAGGAAAACTGATCCCTTATTGAATAAATATCAAGTGAAAACACATTTCATGATCATTCTTGAAAGAGATATTGTTTTTTTTAAATAGACTATAGCACCCCCATAATATTAAAAAAACATATTTTTACTTGTTTAATGTTTTGTTTTGTTTTTTAAATAAAATCGATTTTCTAAGTGTCCATTTTCTACCTAACTGGCTAAGTTCTTAGTGGTTTCACTTATTTTAAAGCGTTTATTATGTTCATACAAAGTTAATTACAAATTATCGGTAAACACTGTATGGTTTTCGAGCTGAATAAACATGTTACATTGAATAAAAACACGAAAAATATATCCCGTTAGGTAGAAAAGTAACTTATCTTGCCTTTGATAACATTTATTTGTTATATATTTGTTTTTTGACAACTTTTTCGAATCTATGTGTACAGTAATACAAACCCAAATATTTCTGTAAATAAATTAAATCGTAAGTAATGAAACAAATATTTAAAAAAATTGTTGTGCCCATTCTTTATAGTATTTAAATATGTATGCCCTGTCGGTGGGCATTAGAAAATGATGAATTCCTGTAAAAGAAGCAAAATAAAACAGACAAAACATAAGTAATAACTATGTAAACAACGTGAAGCTGTATAAATGTTACAAAATTACTCGATTCAGCATTAAATAATACGAAAAAGGATTGATATGCCGTAAAACAAAAACAAAACAGAACAAGACGTAAAATATGATTTGACTCTGTGTTACTCAGTGTATTTGCCAATGGTGACTGGTGATTTATCTAATAAAGTCATTCTTGACTTTTGTAACATTTATTTCTAAACATATTTTTTGTTATGTAAGGCTCACTCAAAAGTAAAAAAAATAATAAAAAAGATAAAATAGCACAATAAAAAAAAACGAACTCGTAGCGTTAAATGTAAAAAATATATTTATCATTGAATAAAAAAATAAGAAGCGTTCCGTATTCACTACAATAATAAACAGAAGACATCGTAAAAATGTAAGTAAAATACTATACTATATTTAAACTGTGGAACGATACCTTCTATGCATAATTGCCTTTAAAATAATCTGGAACCATAAATAGACAGTTATTATTATTATTTTTTTTTGTTTTTGTTCGGGAACTTTTGGGAATGATAAAGATTGAACAATAAAGGAAGATAATTCACATTAATTTATGTTTGCGATGATGATGACGCGTTTCCTTAATCAATGTTTGCGATGATGATGACGTGACACCGTACGTACAAGCAAATTAATATATAGATGAAGCCAACCTGGCAACCCTGATCTCTGCCTTGAGCGTTCGTTTAATGTGTAATCCGCTATTCCAGAATAAAATCTTCTCAACCAATCAAATTTGCCGGAAAGTGTGACACAGATAGATAGATAGTTACAAGCGTATTAATATATAGATAACTATCTATCTATCTACCTATCTCACTCACTCACTCTCTCTCTCACTCTCTCTCTCTCTCTCTCTCTATATATATATATATATATATATATATATATATATATATATATATATATATATAATACCAGGCACTTCTTTTAAAACAGAGTAAATTTTTAAAATGTAGAAGTTGCAGTACATAGATATTAAAAAAAGTCTCCCGATAAGTAAAATTTAGTGCTAATTTGTGTTACACCGGCGACAAGTGAATTGGCATATCTATTAGCACACAGCTCATATTAATGTATTAGAATTTAATTTTGATGCCTCATAACATAAAAGATTCAAATACTCCCCCTCATATGATGAAAGTAAAAATAAAATAGATAAACCCCATAATTTATTATACCATATCTGTTCACACTGAAACACTTATCACAATATTCTGTGGATCTATATTAAAAAAAATCTTGTTAAACTTTGTGACATATTTCCATTTAATGGAGGTCAGGTGCGAACGAACACCCCCATAATTTTATTATACCATATTTCCTCAAACTGAAACATAATAATGAAAATATACTTACTCAGATAGATATGAAAAGTCTTTATTAAGATTTGTGCATATATATATATATATATCTCTATATATCTATAAAAACAGAGATGTGTGTGCCACAGACGATTTCTGATTGGTTAATCCAATAATCACATCTCCTAAAAAAGTATAGTTCTTACGCTCTTAACTTTACCATAAAATATTTTGGTCTTATTTATTGTCCATCTTGGTAGGGTTTAATTTTTTTCTAACTTACCATTTACAAATTACAAAAATACGAAACTTCACAATCCAACCTCCGACTCAACGTCCGCCATTCACAAAACAAGAAAGCAAACGCTGGACAGATTATTAGTACTACTACTACTACTACTACTACTACTACTACTACTACTACTACTACTACTACTACAAACAATACAGCACGAAAACACGCGCACACACGCACACACACTCACGTCCACTACCGTCCTTGGCTACGTCACGTTGTTATGGCAACACGATAAATACACAGTAAATGTGATTTTCTTCATTTCTACGCAAATATTACGCAAATATAAATCATATAGAATATCTGTATGAATATAATTACACGTAATAGTTAAATAAAGATGATCATCGTATAAGAAAACCGAAAAAAAAACTAATAGGGAATTTGTATAAAGTTGTATTTTCTTTTTAAATAAATAGAAAAAAGGGGTGTTGATAAGACTATCGATACTTATACAGTTTAGTGACGACATTAAAAAATGGAAATATTGAAAAAAAAAATTATTGTACGTAACTGTTATAGACTGAAGTTCTCCAAAAAAAAATTTCACTTCATTTGATCAAGTAGTTTTTTTCTTACAGCGAAAAACAATTATTTATCACGACGACGTCAACGTGGCCATTTTGGAAATGTACCTAGCAGAATACCTCCATTTTAGGCCAAATTTCGCAATCTAGCCTTTTTTTTTTCTCGCCATATTGAGATGCGCACAACACATCTGCAATTTTTTTACGTTTTTTTTCTTTTCTTTTTTTAAATCTGCAATTTTTTTGCGTTTTTTTTTTTTAAATAAGAATACTATTGAATATGCAAAGAAATTGAAGAATGCAAAGAATTGAAGAATTTTTATACGAGATTATTTTCGAAACATGCTCAGTTGGACACGCATGGGATTGGGTCGCATGGATAACTTCGAAACTTCTTTTGTTTACTTCTGTTACAAATTAAAAAAAAAAAAAAAAACACCCCAAAAATGGCATCTGTCTTCGCAAAAAAAAAAAAAAAAAAAAATCTCATTCTGGTGGAGGTAAAAAAAGGGCTAGATTGGCCTAAAATGGAGGTATTCTGCTATGTACGGCAGTTACCTGCCCTTGGGAATTCCTGGGCCTGCAATAACATTTCCAAAATGGCCACGTTGACGTAGCCGTGATAAATAATTGTTTTTCGCTGTATAAAAAAAACTACTTGATCAAATGAAGTGAAATTTTTTTTCGGAGAACTTCAGTCTATAACAGTTACGTACAATAAAATTTTTTTTCAATATTTCCATTTTTTAATGTCGTAACTAAACTGTATAAGTACCAGACTATCAATACACACAAAAAAATATAGATTTATTTTTGGGTAAAGTTCCCCCGGGTTTTCCTTTCACTTCAGTAAATAATGGTCTTTTGTTATATATATATGGCGTACTATTATCCTTATATATATGATGTTTATGTTTATATATATGCATAGGTGATAGTGTCTGTGTGTGTCTGTGTGCATTTCCCTACGCTAAAACTCTGTCAATTTTAAGCCTACAGATTCGAAATTTGATATACAGGGTACTGAGATTTGGGAAAATCGATGTGATAGGTTTTCGACAGAAATTTGGCGATTAAGTGGTCAATATTCAACAATTAGACCTTTGAGAACTCTACCAAACTCCTCCTACAATTTAAGGTCTGAACACATGATATTTTATATATAGATTCCTTGGACATGGATCTAACTTATTAACTTTACTTGATCCCTAAACAATAAATGTTAAGAGGTCATAATAGGGGTCGAAATTTAAAAAAAATTGACTGTTTTTTTTCCTCAGCATACACTTCAAAACACCTGGGCAACGCCGGGCACCGATTGCTAGTATATATATATATATATATATATATATATATATATATATATATATATATATATATATATATACAGGAGACCGGCCGGCATTGCCTTGTCGTAAATCACATTTAAATATTATATTTTAATTAATACAGATTTCGTATTTATTATATTATATTGGACTCAATATATAGTAATGATTTTAAACGTTTAAATGAAATGACTCATGCGCCACTACCGAGAATCGAAACCAACATGTTTAGCTTACGATTTCATTTTTCCTTTAACGTAAATGTCTGAACTATCAAGACATATTTGCTACAAGACTAAAATTAAAACGGTACGCATGCATATTCTTAATACCGTTGTTCGACTTTTACCTGACAAATTGTATATTTTCAATTTTACCACTTTTGCACCGATTTCTTTTTGCTAAAACCCAAATAGAAAGTTTCGCATGAGTTCGGATACCCTATGTATTCTCACGTAAACCAAAAATTGACGGAGGAGTTTGATAGGCAATTTCTAAAAACAAATATATATATATATATATATATATATATATATATATATATATATATATATATATATATATATATACACACACATAAATATATATAGAAAGGGGTTTGTGCTTACTATAACTTTTTGGATAACGCAGATATTACGCAAGTATAAATAATGTAGAATATCTGCATGAATATAATTACACGTAATAGTTAACTAAAGATTATCACCCCACAAGAAAGCCGAAAAACTAATAGGGAATTAAGTAAAATGGATGTTTAAAAGAATATGCAAATAAGTTAGATCTTTTGCGGATGAATGCACTTCCACAAGCCATATATAACAAATGTGTTTTCTTTTTAAATAAATAGAATATCAATACAGAAAACACACCAGAAATTTATACAGGGGAAGCCAACAAAAAAAAAACAGCTCTAAATAGCCCCGATTTCTTAGTGTTTTGTCCGAATGAAATGAAATGTTGGTCATAACTAGTTTATTATATTTAAAACATCACATCAAAACACTAGGGTCTTTGGCCTTTTTTTCTCCGTTCTACAGCATATGTTCTAGATGGCCTCCATTTAGGTTTTGTTTTTTTGGGGGGTCACCCTGTATATATGTATATATATATATGCATGTATATATATATATATATATATATATATATATATATATATATATAATTTGTTGCCTGTAGCTACAAACGTCATTGCAAAGGTAATGATCTGTATATATCTGAATATCGGAACAGATCAACCAAGAGTCATAGTGTGGTTTTTGAGAGTACAGAGGAACAGTTGGCATTATCTTTCGGATACGTCACTGCAGGGAGAAATGTCGGAAACAGCACAGGGTCTTGTCTATTTCCGTTGTCGAGTTCTCGAATATATATTTACAAGAACATATTGAGGCATGTCCTGAAGAGATTTGGGTGCCCACCTAAGTTTCTTAACATACTTGGCCATTTTAATTCAGGGTAGACTGGTAGTTTGGCGACACAGCACATAATCCATTAGTGTGTGAAAGTGGAGTGAAGCAAGTGTGTGTGCTGGCTGCAGTTAATTTCAACATTTTTCTCGTCGATAGTACAACACTTCTACGTAATACGGCGTAAGAGGCTACCGGTAACGACCAAACTGATTTAGGAGACTATCACTTAGTTTTAATACATCGACGCCTATGACGTAGTTACTTATACACCGGAAACCCTGCAGAATACGAGTTTGGGCAGCTGTTAGTGCATACATACAAACGGGACTAACAATCAACAAGCAGAATACACAGATGCACTGACAGAACCATGTTGATTTCCCACCAAACCCAATAACTCTCACAGCCGCAGGACAACATATGCTCCCAGTGCCCAGCTTACAATATCTAAGATGCGCAAATCTAACACTTGTTTATTGGATGAAGAGATCCTGAGCCGCCCATACAAAGCATCAGCAACATTTGGTCGGCTAATGAGAAGATTTTTTTTAGAACAGCAACCACATATTCCACAGCAAAATGCCATTCATGCTCCATATAGCATATCGTTCTCTTGTTCGGTCAGACCTTGCTGATCGGCTCAGTATTGATCTAAATAAACAGCAGACCACTCTCAAGAAGAAGGTCGTCATCATCGGATAACGATGGACAACCAAGAAAAAGAAGAATATACGAAGGGCGTTCTTAAAATATTATCTCCTATTTTATTCCAATGACTGAATCCGGGGGTATAAAAATCGCATTTTAATGATAACTTAACTTATGTATTAATAATTTTAAATTATTCATCTCTCTGATACAGATAATAACCGTATGAAACTAAAAAAAAGAAACTCTGTCATGTACGTACGCCAGAAGCAGTTGTTCCAATTAACCCCTGGAAAATGTACATTGAAGATAAATTGTAACTATGTATAAAAATGCTAGAGCACTGTTTTAATATTAACATTAACGTCCGCGTGGCCTTTCTACTTCTTGAATAATAAAAAAACAGGCTTGAAGAATACTAGAGTGGATGAAACGCGGAATATTCAGTGTAGCTTAATCGCCATATACATTTTTACATTTTATAACTTACTAACTAGCTCTACCTACGTATTGACCACTTTTGAAGTAAATACTTAAAGTTTACGCATAAATCTATACTTTCGTATATTAATTTTATGTGAGTAAATTAAATAGTTATATATATATTTATATATATATATACATATATATATATATATATATATATATATATATATATATATATTTACTAAGTTCTGGTTTGGGTTTAGATTAAAGCTGATAAACCCAAATCATATGGATATATTTTTTTTATTTTAGAAATCACAACTTTATAATATATAAAAATCGATAGAAATTTGAATCTATAATAATAATACACGAAATCTGCATAAATTAAAATATAATACTTAAACCAATTTTACGACCGGGCTACGCCGAGCGTCCCTGTTAGCTTTGATAAATACTTTTGAAGTTTTAATGAACGAGCTATTATAATATCAGTGCGTCTTTTATTTACGCTGAACATCCATAGAATGTTAACATCAATATATTACAAATGAAAGAATCCGCTGCGGAATTTCCAGTGGTGCCACTAGCGTATTTCTATTGTATTAAACTTCTTTTAATAAGTTGTGCGCAATGAGTTGCCTACAATGATTGTTTGGTTCTGTGTAAAATGTGTTCAACGTAATTAGCAGATAAAATAAGCATAATTGTTGACCTTCACCTTGAAACAACGGAATGTTTGCCTTTTTTCTTACCTCCCTGGCATTACCCTTTCTTATTATATTGCACGTTTACTTTCGTTTGCCTCAATTATGTGAAACGTGCGCGACAAGAGCTCGATATTCATAAAACGAAACTCCATTTTCCCATCATTTTTATATGATATTAAATGAATATTCATTCACTTTATAAAACAAAAATAAAAAAAGGTCATAATTTTAATTAAAATAAGTAAAACAAAAATTTTTTAAAAGAACTTAATCATGTTCTTCTATCATTCTTTTTTATTTTTTGGTATATTCAATCACTGCGTTCTTTTGAAATTCTACCTGAATCAAGTAATGTATTCAAATTATCTATTAAATCATAATGAGTTAAAATTTGCCATTTTATGGAAGTGTTTTTTTTTCATAAGGAAATAAGAAAGTTAAAAACAATCTATTTCATGAATGTCTTTTATCTAAAACATTATCAACTCTATTGATTTTTGCTCCGCACAAAGATAATATCAACTATACTTTTCAATATTAGATATCATTTCATTAAGGTTTTAAGAAGCTGAAAGAATGCACTTGGTTTAATGGGAAAATTACGAGTACAATACAAATATGTAATACCGTTTACACTGCGTAAACCGAATCGTCAATCGCAAGTTCAAATCCAGTTAGCAGCAGTAAAGATATGTAAAAATCGTGTTTGAATTATAAATAGGTGTTATGTTTCTGAAAATTTGAGATGAGGAATAACATTTGTATCATATAAATTAATGAAACAGCATATTTCATTTTAGTTGTTAGATTTACAGCAGTGCCGCCTATGTAAGCTCCGAACTAATCCAGGTGTATCCTGTCTGCAAATACCGTGACGTAATTGATAAAATACTAAGTACAAATTCCGGTCTAAATTATATCGGATTTATATCTGTTTGTCACCTCTCTTATGGCTGCAAATGTGGGTATCATTCACAGCAAAGCTTCCTTACGTTGAGAATAAGTAGGCTTGAAAAAACTGTTTAAATATCGTAGCAAGTTGACCTAATAATCATCTTGCTTGACTCGCTGTATTTTATTTAGGTTGTGGTTTAGATCTCACCTAGTATATATATATATATATATATATATATATATATATATATGTGTGTGTGTGTGTGTGTGTGTGTGTGTATGTATGTATGTATGTATTTACTTAAAAACTAAACTATTTAGAAAAAAACATAATACTCGCAAGCACCTGTCTCAGCGTCTATCCGTTTATTTACTTCATTTTTTAAAAAGAATTAAACATTACATTTAATACAAAGTATGTCAGGTATATCTGTTATATATATATATATATATATATATATATATACTGCGTTTGAAATAAAGTCGAAGAAGTCAGTTGGAAAGATGTCAGGAGTTTAAAGAATTTGTTGATTTACAGCAACTTATTCCAATGAAGCTGTCATATTTTTAAAGATGAAATACAATACAAACTAACATTACAATGCAGTAGTTAGATAAACGTTTTTAATTTTTACCATTCTGAGTTTTGGATATAATGATTGACTATCTGTATTATTTGGATTCTTCGAACTACAGTTTCAATCTTGAGTGTAATTTGCACAACGTATCGGTCGATATACAGTATATAAATAATTTGAATGACACGCATATATTCTTTAGCATTGGTTCCTACTGGAAAAGATGGTTTTCCTTTCTAAATAAAAATGAATGACAGCAAATTTTAATTGGCCTTTCGAACTTTTCATTGACTATTTAAAAACGCACATCTTTTTCTTACTTTCTTTTCAATAGAGTGTACTTCCGTATTTTCTAGAAACTTAGTAAATTGAGCTTGTATTACACATGTTAGATCGACTTGTCTAGGTTGCCCTTGTCTGAGAGGTTAAATGTGAGGATTGCCATTTTGTCTGATTGTTCTTTATAACTGACAGCAGACGAGCCTCACCTCTTACGTAGCGATTAGAACTGCTGTACAATCGTTGGTTGAATAATATCAGGATGATTATAGTACCGTGTTGCACTCTACCTCCAAAATAAAGCGATTATATGCAATGACTTGGGCTGTGACAACAGCATATTCTTTTCATTCTTTTGATTCTTGAGTATATATCCGTTAATATCTCATATGATTTTATATAAACGTATGTGATTCTCGGTTGATTAAGTGTGTCTAACTGTGCCTGATATATACGGAAGAGTAAAAAGAATGAAAAGAATATTCTGTTGTCACAGTCCTAGTAATGACATCCAAAATAAAATGAAATGAAATTTCATAAAAAAATAGGCAACTGTTACATTATAAAGGGCTGCCCTCTTTTCATGTAAGTAAAAATAGGGAATTAGTTAAATGTAAATATGAAATAGGATAGCCAAGGATCCGACCTTGGGAAGCTAGATTTGGAATTGAAAATTCCAATCATAAGTTAAAATAAATACAGAAAGTTATTGAAATAAGCAATGTGGAATTACAATTGTTTAGCTTTCATATCTGTTTATTGGAAAAAGCATGTAATAATGAATTTTGTTTCTGTGAAAATTGAAATAGGAATTTAATCGTCAATTGAAATTGTAAATATATTTTGTAAAGAGGTTATTTGAAAAATAGGTTACTGAACTCGAGGTCATGTCAAGTTTGGCAACATGACGCAAGTCACCAACGTGCTTTATGACCACATGTTTAATCATGCGATGACGTGATGAGTTCTCAATATAGGCAGCGGCTTGGATGCAGATTGAGAGAAGAGGAAAAGAGTCGTGATGAGGGAGCCGAGAGATAGAGATAGAGAGAGGTCAGAGACGGCTGCTGACATGAAACCTTGGAAGCGAAAGATTAGAGAAGAAAAAGCCATGTAAAGAAACTTTGAATTCCTCAATCGAAATCATGGACCGGTCATGAAATAAAGGACGCCATCATCTTTGTGTATCTGCGTCTGCTTGTTGTGATTCAACAGAAAAGGTATTGTGCATTTATATTATAAGAACTTTGTGAAAATCATCATCTACAAAATTAGGGACAAAATATATGTGTCATTGGTTATAGAAACACTACCGTTCATATAAGAACTGTCAAACGTATAAATGCCAAACGCACAAACTCTCGGTCTATCTATCTATATTTCAAATCTCTTCTCATTGTGTATTACATGATGTCGGCTCACTTGTATTAACATGTACATAAACAGGAACATCTTAAGACAATCTCTAGATATCACACTAAAACTCTTCCCAAAACGAAAACAACAACAACAACAATACAGAATATACGTCATCTTAATAACATCCAGTATCTAACATATACGAATATTTGGTGCCGTGACCAGGATAATCATGCAAAGGTGTGGTTGAAAAAAGAAACTGGCATTACCACGGTACCAACGTAAGGGTCCATTACAACTAGATTATCACACAATGCGAAAAAAACAACTTAGTCTGTCCAGTATTTAAAAATACTGGAAATCGATATGTTGCATCAAAGTACAGATCACTTTGTGTCTCGTGTGTCATGTCTAAAGTGTTAAAATCCGTGCTGAAGAGAGAATTTCCAACTACCTCAGAAAAACAACCTACTCAGTGACAAGTTGGCTACACTCACAGATTATGTACTGATGCAATTTCACAAAGTTCAGTGAATCTATTGAGGGACACTTTCTTTCTAGAGCAATAGCTTTATACATATAAAAGGCATTTGACAAGGGTTAGTATAAACGTCTACTTTACAATATTTCCAGACATGGAATATATGAAAATATCTTCAATACCATCGAATTTTTACTCCCAGATAGGTTTATAAAAGTTACTGTCGATAAGCAGAATTCTGAAGTTTAAAGTATCAACGCCGGTGTGCCACCAAAGATCCATCTTGGGCCTTATTCACTTCTTAATTTTATCAATGATTTTTTATTAATGATCCCACAAATCACTTTTTTACTTCATTCGTCCGTATATACGCAGACGATACTATTCTCTATCTTAACACTTCAACGACCTTTATTAGTCTCTCTCATCTAACTTGAGCACGTGGTTTATTGGGGGAAATGTGGCTGATTAATTTTAACGCATCACAAACTAAGCTTCTTTTTCACAACTAACTATTTTGGCTCTAATTGATAATAATATATTCTGTACTAAAAAAGCATCCCGCTTTAACAATCTTCACGAACTGTCCTCCGCAGCTGAGCTAAAAGGGAAGACTTACATCGAATCTGTTGTAAAAATCGCTGGAAAAAAATAAATAATTTTACTGCTCCAGAACGTATCTAACTTTCGACGCAATCTTTCTCTAAAATGGATCAATATTGCCATATCAGCGGTAGAGCTGTTTGAACCACATATCCTCGATTGAAGTGGTTCAAAAGCGGTTTTGAAACCTTGTACGTCATACTTTTTTTCTTTTGCTTTCAACCTTTTTCCCACGAAAGAGACGTTGCGAGCTTGTCCTTGCTATATTGTTGATTTCATGACAAGTACTATGCTGGCCATTACTTTATGGTTCTATACGCCAAAATTTCACAACCAACACTCATCTAGCTACAACAACTAGCTAAATTGTCCTTAGTCTATAACTGTGCTTGAATTCAAACGGAAATTCCGTGGGCAAAGCTTCTTTCGTAGAACTGACCCTGTTGAATGTTGTTCCACTGTCCTGCTTCTCAGCTGATTACAAGATGGCCGTTGTCAAATTGTAATGTATCGCTTTTTAACCCAAGAAAGCAGGTTCTACCTGATGTCAACTACAAACAACAACGAAGTTTTGTGACCACCGTACACTTATAAACCTTCTTTTGAAGTGGCTTCCAACCCTGGGTAAGTGGTGAATTCTTTGTAAAAATATACTTGATATCTTAGCATTAAGTGACACTAACCTACACTTCTCAATCCCCTCGAACCCCTTTAAAATTAGAGGACACTTCCCTCTTTTCCTAGATTTAAGACAGATATATTTTGAGTCTATATTCATAACATTCTCTCCGTAACAAGAGACGGTAATTTAGTAATGATCAGGCAATTATGTGCTTTTAGCTTTTGACTACTACGTTTATTATTGTATGTTTACAGTTTTACCTCGAATCAGGAATCATTGTTTATGTTCCTAGCAGTAGAGATGAAGCATTCCGCTTATATATTAACGCTCGAGTACATGTGTTTGGTGATTTTATTACCAATTGTCTTAGTTACTGTAGTTACATAGATACAGCAAGACATTGTGCTAAAGTTTTCTCTATAGCACATTTTCCGATTCTCATCTTAGATAATAATAATAATAATAATAATAATAATAATAATAATAATAATAATAATAATAATAATAATAATAATAATAATAATAATAAGCAACCTTTACCTATAGATCTACTTCTAACCAAAGTACCTGACGACAGTGTGACAACTGACTATAGTCCGTTCGGAAACGATGTCTACTAGATATTCTACCTACAGTGTGTCGGAGATCCATTGTCCATCAATGTGGTACGAACTCGACATCGGCTCTTATAAACAAACTGCCTTCAAAATGTCTCTATACGAACAGAAGCCGCACCTAATGATTTAAAATTCACTCTGGCTCATGTCAGCAATACCATAAAAATAGACACTTTCAAGGCGCGTGGTTCTGAATTAATACCAGCTATAATAAGGAAATGCTCAACTTAGCCATCCCTGTACCTTCCAAACTCTACAGCAAATTTGCTCATAAATCTTGCTTCTCTGATAGCCTGAAAATTGCCTCTGTCGTATTAGTGTATAACATTTCTAATGAAATAACTTATTTGCTCTATTATTGCTTTATGAGTATCTTCCCCCTTTTATTAAAATATATGAATCATTAATCAATCAAGCACTTAATAAAACCTTATGTTTTCTGAGTGACAGTATGGATTTAGGTAAGTCTGATCTACTGGAGATATTTTTACAGTCATCGCCTAGAGAAAATAGCATGCAGTGAATAATACAGGGGAAACTAAATCTTTTTCCTTGATATATTCTCAGCATTTGACAAAGTCCGACATAAAGAGCTACTACTAATAATAAAAGATTAAGTTATTACTGGACGAATGCTAAATATGATAAAATATTTCTTAAACAAGAGGTAAATCAAGCAGCATACGATTAATGCAGAGGTCCCTCCGAGGTATATTCTTTTACTTTGATTTTTCCTGATATTAACAAACAGTCTCTCTTATATTGTGTCTGAGATGGGTAGATTTGCTGACGATTCAATACCTATAATATGCATGAGAGAAAACGGATGTACACATATCTAAGGTAATGTCAGCATCATCAAAAAATGACATCCAGTCAGTAATAAAATAGGGCCTTAATAGATAGTAAGTTTTAATACTACTAAGACTAAGCTTCTTTCCTTTAACATTTCAAGTTGCCTTCTTACCCACCGTTAGCCATGATTAATAACAGACGACCTGAGCGCTCCTTATTTAACCTCCTCGTCTTCACATCCACAAGGATCATTGAGGATATTGCAGAGCTTGATGCAAAAATGTGGGTTCCCTCTGCCGTGCAAGAAAATTACGCAAAGCTCAGAGCATCCTATATCTACAAAATCACCATTAGTCTGTGCTACATGGAATGTTGTTGCCACATTTCATCTGGTTCATTTACCACTTATATCTCTTTCTTCTGCAACGTTAAAAAATGAGTCTCATCCTAACAGGTTCTGCACTATCAACTAAGCTCCAGCCTCTGTCCCATCGCCGCAATGTTGCCAGTTTTTCAAGTATTTTAATGGAATGTGCTCTGATGATTTCATTGCAGCTGTAGCCCCCCTCGACGTACATACCTTCGGAAATCTCGTGTAGCAACAAAATCAAACTACTTTGCTGTAGACGTCTGTAGATGTGAGAAAGTCTGCTACACAGGTGTATTCTTCCCTCGGGCGGCCAGACGTGCGAATTTTCTCTCTGTTACCTGCATCGCTAATTGTACTTATATGCAGAAGTTTAAATGTAATGTTAACAACCACCACACTCATTGCACATTCACTAGTAAGTAGTAGAACTATTTTGGGGTTATTTTCAGTAAACAAGAATAAAAAGAAAAACATGACCATAAACCTTTCAAGATATCTTTCTAGTATCAATTATGTTTATACGACGCACGAATTTGTATTTACATGTATATTTTAAAATAATGTGATGAATCAATAACTCTAACTCAAGTTCTCTCTTTCCGCCTCTCTATCTCCATTGATCTTCTCTGCCCAAGAACTTAGTATGATAGCATCTATAGAAGGGCAGATCAGATTGAGCTTTGCATCAGTGATGTTAGCAATAAAAGTACACGGATTTGTAACGTTTTTAATCCATGTCGTTTTTATAGCTGTTGAAGATATGATTTACATTTTATATCCAGATTATAATCTTACAGCGAGTAAAATGTTTGAAAATCGCATTAGTAAACGCCAGAAAATTGTGAATTGCTAAAGTTTATAACTCATCATCAACCTCGCTTTCATAGAATGTCTTTTCAAGCTCTCGTCATCAACCAGTCATCAGCATAAAGTAAAACTTACACACAGGATAATATAGAGCATATCTTTATCCAAACACTGTCTTAAATCTTATGTGTGTATAAAGAAACTAGATAATATATACATAAAAATGCATCCCATCAACGTGCTGACGTACTGCTGGCATTACCGTGCAACGAGAGTAAACTCTCAACCACTTTATTAGTTTATTTGAATACTTAGTCAGCGTTTCTACACTGCTATGAATATAGCAAATAATAACACCATCAAACGAACATTCTCTATGTAAAAGATGTTTCCTTCATCGATGGATAAGAGAATGGGCTTTTTGAAACATATAGTTTACAATGGATCCTCTTTAATAGTCTGTGCAACTGTTTTTGTATTTACTTTTTTTATTTATCTATTATTCACTTATGAAGATCCTGAGCCCACTCTAAGAATTTGATTAAGTGTTAGGCAGATTGTGAGACAACATCATCAGTAATTATTGAAGTTGAGTAGGCGTAAACTATTATAGAAGAAGGTTCAAAGAAACTTATTCATATCAGATTTTAAAATGGCATGTCTTAATCAGATGGTAAGAAGCCTTACGCTATTACGTTCCACAAACAAACAGTTCCCAGAATAAAAAAAAAACCTTCTTATGGAATTTTTGCTTAGTTTTGTGCAAAGAAAAATAGTGGGGGAAGTTGTTACAATCGTTATAGCTAGACGGGTGTTTATTGCGGGAGTTTTACAAAGATGGGTCATAAATTGTATCTTTTTGTTTTCACATCGGTCTCACCACTTATCAAGGCTCAGAGATCATTCGAGGATTAGGGTACATGGGTATACAGTAGTCATTGTGATTTTAGCGTAGTAAACATTAGTGGGAATTTTATAACTTGGATTACTAAGGGAGACGGTTTAATAAGAACCTGTACACCTTTGACTTGAAGACAATCAGATTGTAGTCAACTGGAAGTCGAACACCTAGCGTAAAAGTGACAGCAGAGCAGAGGCACTAAATTTCAAAGATGGATTTGTATCCTGTCCAGTCTGCAGAAGTATTTAGGTCCCCATTTTCGACGTGGCAACAATACTCTATTTATGACCTATTGGGTAATTGAAGTGGATTATCCTTCCGATTTGTGTTTTACAAGTTATGGAGAGACACGTATTGCTGGGGAGATGGAATATCTATTGCTAATCCAGCGCAAATTGCCAGGCGTCCCATTGTACTCTGCCAAGTATATCTTCATAAGTTTAGGTGGGAATAATTTACATAGAAATTGAAATGCATAAAAACATATCTCGTATATAGAGACGGCTAATTTTTCTGATTGTTTTATGTCTATATATAATTTTCTTGATCTAAAAAGTTTTCAAAATTTCCAACTCTTCATACATTTAAACTTATATACTGTAAAAACAAATGTATTAATCTTTAATCTTTCTTTTATTCAAGGATTGTTAAAATGTAAAAAACACCGGTCAATTAGGAAAACTAGTCTACCGCATGATTAAAACAAAATAAACATTTATGAGTTTATAATTAACTTTGCAGTTATATGATACCTTCTTCAGGAATAGACTTTGTTTATTTTTTATAATCATTTCGGATATGTAGTCAATATGCTTCTACTCTTGTAAAGGTAGGGTTTTAAGTGTGAAACCGGAAGGAGATTACGTGCTCACGTGAAGTGCACAGGAAGATTTATTTTTCTACATAAGTGCTGTTAAAATTGGAATGATATGAGGAAATTTAAAAAGCAACTAAACAGGAGATTAATAAACATTTCCTGTATAGAATTTCTTTTGGTCAATCAAAATGCACCAAAATCCCTTCCGAATTTTATAGGGTCACAAACAAATTACTTCTGTTTTAATTATCCAGGTGCGATTAGAATTAATTTCTCCGTAACGAGGAAACTGAAATATATTTTCGTAGATTAAATTTTGTAATTAAGTTATTTGTAATATAGTTTTTTTTTAATAGGGATTTATAGTATTTTGTGCAGATGCATTTTAGTTCAGAATAATTGATTAATAATAAAGGAAAAAATAATTATGTTCGAGTAATGTATACAATATAAACACACACATACATAGACGAGAGAGGGTAACGCCATGTTATTAATAAAATGTCATATTGATTATCCTATATATCACTATCAGTTTAGTCTTGATTTCTTTTTACTTTGTTATTTTATTTCGTATGTGTTCAAATATTTATAACAAGCAGTTAAGCCCAGTTTTGCTCGGGCCCTATGTAATGTTCATAACTTGCCCTACGTGAGAATACACTTTATTCAATATTTCAAATGTTTATACCAAAATTTGTCTGAGTAATATCGTAGAGATCGAAGAGGTAAATATTTTTAACGTTGTCCCAAAATATTAATAATAGTGCAATCATTCATGTTAATCAATGTAACATTTTAATCTATGTATGCGTTTTGTCTATGTGTCATTTTATTCTATGTGTCATTTTATTCTATGTGTCATTTTAATCTATGTGTCATTTTAATCTATGTGTCATTTCAATTTATATGTCATTTTAATCTGTGTCTTTTGTATCTATGTGCCATTTTAATCTATGTGTCTTTTTAATCTATGTGTCATTTTATTCTATGTGTCTTTTTAATCTATGTGTCATTTTAATTTATATGGCATTTTAATCTGTGTCTTTTGTATCTATGTGCCATTTTAATCTATGTGTCTTTTTAATCTCTGTGTCATTTTAATCTGTGTCTTTTTAATCTATGTGTCATTTTATCCATGTGCCATTCTATTCTATTGAATATTTAACTCTATGTGTCATTTTAACAAACGTGCCATTTTAATTCAAGTGATTTGTGGTGTGTGTTTCTTAAGCAGACGCAATATATATTGCTAATCAATATATATATATATATAACTTATTGAATGCTGGTTGTTATTAGATCTGCTACCCTTTTTCTACCAAATTGCGTTTTCACCGCCTTAACCATTCAACTTTTTACATATATACAATAAATCGAAATTAGTTACCATTCCAGTTTTATTCTGTTTATTATTCGAAGCTTGTATCAACGGCCAAAGATTCCTCTCTAGCTTTGAAAGACAATGGATACTTACCATAAGGATAACTGCCCGTGTAATTAAGGTTAGCGCAATCTCCACCCACAATTCTCCTGCATCGCCATTGCTTCGCATATCGCGGACTTGTTTCCAGTAATCCAGAAAACAATACCGAGATAAATGAAGAGCACATGCAACGCCTGATATTCCAACAGGGTCACTCATTTAGTATTGACCAAATTCAACGTTACTTAACTTTGGTGATCTTACCAAGATAGGGTAGGAAAATGGTACTTATAACTCCATCTCAGATGTGGCAACAGTATTCCATAAGACGTGCTGGATAATTGAAGTGGATGATCCTTGTGGTTTGTGTTTCTTAAGCAGACGCAATATATATTGCTAATCAAACAGAAAAGGCGCTCCAATGTGTTGTGTTTTATATATTTTTTATTAGTTTGGGTGTGAAAAACTTCTTTTTTTTTCCTTTTCAATTTTCGCACCAAACAAGGCACAGTGCCAATTTAAAATAGGGGGTTACTTTCGGGGACATAAGTTGCAGATTTTATTATGAAGGGAGATGAGTAGCAAGATGTCTGTTCACATTGCACTTAAAACTCTGCATGTCAGTACAGTAAGGAAAGCAGAATCCTCGAAAGGGGAGTTCCAAAGTCTAGCAATTCTGGAGAAGAAACTATTCGAGTAGAAGACATTCTTACACCTAGGGATCTCTACTGTGAAGAGGTGGGATTTAGCTGCTTGTCGGGTTTGTCAGGAGTATTCATATCGAGGGGGTACAAGTGATTGTAGTTCATCAGAGCATTCACCATTAAAGTACTTGTAGATAGTCAGAGGTTGCAACATTTCATCGATGGGACAGAGGCTGAAGACGAGATTACAGTCCAGGACGTATCAGGTTGGCGTCTCTAATTTGAACCCTAAATAGAAATGCATAAAACACTATATTATAGATATAACTATTTTTCTGACGTACTGTTTTTTTGTCTGTCTCTAAAACTATTTGCTAAAAATACTTTCATATTCATTTTTTCATATATAAGCATATGTACCCGGCCTTGCCTGGTATTAAATATAACGTTAATCCCATTAAAAAAATGAAGGAAAAAGATGGAAAAGTGCTGAGACATGTGCATTCGAGTATTATGTTTTCGTATTCATCTCTTGTTTATCTCTCCATAGAGATAGATAGATAGATAGATAGATAGATAGATAGATAGATATGGATAGATACAGAAATAAATAGATAACTACATCGATAGACACATAGGTATGTAGATAAATCGACAGTAACGTATTACTGTTGCATTTTAACTTATTACTATTGCATTTTAACTTATTACTATTGTATTTAAACTTATTACTATTGTATTGTAATTTATTGCTATTTTATTTTACTTATTACTATTGTATTTTAACTTATTACTATTGCATTTTAACTTATTACTAGTGTATTTTACCTTATTACTATTGTATTTTTATTATTACTATTGTATTTTAATTTGTTACTATTGTATTTTAACTTATTACTATTGCATTTTCACCTATTACTATTGTATTTCAACTTATTACTATTGTATTTTAACTTTTTACTATTTTATTTTAACTTATTACTATTGTATTTTAACTTTTTACTATTTTATTTTAACTTATTACTATTGTATTTTAACTTATTACTATTGTATTTCTACTTATTACTATTGTATTTTAACTTATTACTATTGCATTTTAACTTATTACTATTGTATTTAAACTTATTATTATTGTATTTTACCTTATTACTATTGTATTTTAACTTTTTACTATTTTATTTTAACTGATTACTATTCTATTTTAACTTATTACTATTGTATTTCTACTTATTACTATTGTGTTTAAACTTATTACTATTGCATTTTAACTTATTACTATTGCATTTAACTTATTATTATTGCATTTTAACTCATTACTATTGTATTTTAACTTATTACTATTGTATTTACCTTATTACTATTGTATTTTAACTTAATATTATTGCATTTTAACTTATTACTATTGTATTTTAACTTATTACTATTGTATTTTAACTTATTACTATTGCATTCTAACTTATGACTATTGCATTTTAACTTATTACTATTGTATTTTAACTTATTACTTACTCTTTCGTCACAACCATATATTTACGTAGAATAAGGGAGTAAAGTACTGATTAAAATTCCATTCTAAATGAAACTCTTCTCGGGACTAAAGTTTAGATTCTCGATGGGGTCAGTACTAAGAATATAATTTTGAATTACTTAAGACGTACTCCTAGTCAGGGTTTAGAGGTGCACGCTACCTCCGTCGATTAAAAAAAGATTATCGTTCGATATTCTGTGGAGATTTCAGTGTTCGACAGAAGAATGTAGAGATGTGTACACCTGCTACTCTACATCTTCTAAATCTAAAATTTCGGAGCAAATAACATATCAAATATATTTCCTAAGGCACCTTTAAGTGAGTCAGGTTAACACACACATACAGACACACGCACACCCCCACACATACATATTATTAATTTATGTCTATAAAACACAATAGCATTTTAGCCCATACTAATTTATTTATTTGTTTATTTATTAATTACTATTATAATAATAATTCTTATTATATTGTTGTATTTACAAAAAAATTTTTTATCATATGGTAAAATATATTTTGTGTAAGCATACGTTTGCTATTTACTTCCGCTTTAGTTTTACAAATTTTAGGGCTCTTTAAAATTACTGGTAGCAAATTTCTCATTTCAGACATGGGCTATGCTATACGGTTCCTCTAAGTTCATACATGTTCAGGCTTGCCGTATTATATTCCAATCGACTATCAGCGAGTTTCAACTTTAGCTTTCAGGAGTTACAGAACACAAATGTTTACGATAGCAGTAAAAATGCGAATACATTTGCAAAGAAGAACACGATTCAATTCATTATTCCAGAATAAGAGAAAAATTAGCATATATATGATTCACGCTATTTAAAACACAACTTCCGGCAAAAAGTAAGGTAACCAACTAGCCATGCATCTGATAACACGCAGGTTTCTTATTGTTTACTGGACACAAAAAGACATACACACTCTACACACTTAAACGAATAACATTTTGATTGGGCACGAAGTAAAATACGAAAACCAATGACTGTCATGGTTGCATTTGGCCAGAAGAGTAGGAGGTATAAATCTCTCAGAAATTGACTATAAACATCGTGTAATGTAAACACTAGAAAAAAGTTGAGTAATTCCAGTATTTAACCATCATGATGACATACAAATATCACGTAATAAAAGTCGGCAAAACATCTCTAGTAGGGAACTGATCAAATATTTGTGACAAGATTGTTCTACAAATGCGACAGGCTTAGAAAACATGTCTGCTACGGAATTAGCCCAATAAGTGGCAACAAATACACCAAGATATTTCATTGCAAAAAAGACTGAAAAATGGACCAAGAAACAGCGCGACTAATATATTGAGGATGAATGCATTCATAACGAAGCCTCTATAAGCTGGTTAAAAATAGGAACGTTCCTTTGTGATCACGAAAGAATTAAGTTTGCTGTAAAAAACCAAGAACGGTCGTCTAAGCAACGAAAACAAATGCAGGTTCTGGCACACAGTAGTAAAGAGTGTAGGCAAACCTAGACGATAGCTGTGTGGTTCTTCTGGGAGGGGCAACTACTATACGATGCGACATAGTGGCGAGTCTAAATATTTCAACTGGAGCATCTGTAAAACTTTTAATATAGAACGTCACAACAAGTCTTTGAAATAAGAAAAGTGAGGAAAAGTCATGTAACTATGCTATCTATATATTTACATATCTAGCAAACCTCTGTATTAAACCTTGCAGGGTAATGAGAAGGAAAAGGAAACGAACATAATAGAAGTTAGTGTCCTTAATAGGCTATGATAAAGAGATTCCATATGCAAAAGATAACGAAATATCATCTTCTTATGTACGACAAAAATGGAATCTTTGGAAGATCCTCATCACTCCAGTAATTATTTTTTTAAATTTTTTTATTATTATTACATTTCCACCCCAAACAAGGCAAATTGCCACTTTGGTGTAGGGGGCTACTATCAGGGACAACAACTACTGGGGTACTATGTAGGGGTTTGAGCAGCAAGACGTCGGTTCACGTTACACTTGAACTTCTGCACGTCAGTACTGTTGGGGAATAAGGGACCTGGAATGGAATTGCAAAGTCTAGCGGTTCTGGGGAAGAAACTATTGGAGTAAAAATATGTTTTACATCTAGGGATCTCTACAGTGTGGGGGTGGAATTTAGCAGCATGTCGGGTTTGTCGAGGGTTCTCACGTCGTGGGGGCACAAGTGATTGCAGTTCGTCAGAGCATTCACCACTAAAATACTTGTAGAAAAGGCAGAGGGATGCAACATTTCGTCGATTGGATAGAGGCTGAAGCTTAGATGCCAGTTCAGGGCCTATCAGGTTTGCGACTCTCTTTTGAACCTTGTCAAGGAGCGAGAGACTAGTAGCAGATGCACCAGCCCAGATGTGAAAGCAATACTCCATACATGGGCGAATGGTGGCCTTATAGAGGTACAGGATACTTTCGGGTGTTAGTAGTTGTCTAGCACGGTAGAGATAGCCCACCTTTCTTGCAGCGGCCCTGGCAATGCCTTCAATGTAATTGTTCCAACTTATGTTTCCTGTGAACGTTAGGCCAAGGAGTTTTAAAGATGTACTCTCAGATAAAGAGTCGTTGGCCATTGCTATATGTGGTAGAGAGGGTTTCTTGTAATTATTGAATGAAACTAATTTAGTCTTGGTAGCATTGAACGCGACCAACCACTTTTGTCCCCATTCCACCACAGATTGGAGGTCTTCCTCTAGTGTTTCTGCCATTTCTTTAGAAATGTGTTCGTTCGTCTTCCTGTCGTGCCTGCCATAGAGTGTAGTGTCATCAGCATATATAGCCATCTCAGAGGCAATTTTGTCGGGGAGGTCATTTATGAATATCAGGGGCAATAAAGGTCCAAGGATAGATCCCTGGGGCACCCCCGCATTTATATCATATTGTTCAGATGTATGACCGTCGTGGACAACCTGGATTTTTCTCTTATCTCAGAAGGATTTAATTATGTTAAGTATTCTACCAGTGATACCGTATGATCTAATTTTCCTGGGGAGACCCTCATGCCATACCCTGTCAAAAGTCTTAGATATATCCAGAGATACCGTTCTGCCCTCCCCCGCTTTGTTCAGTGAATGGTATATACGTTCAGAGATTACAGTTAGGATGTCTGCTGTGGAACGGGGTTGTCTAAATCCATAGTGTTTGTCAGTCAGAAGTTTAGCATCTGTAAGGTGATGGACTAGAGCATGGTTTATTAAGGTCTCAAATAGTTTGGCAAACAAAAAATGGGGCGATAATTTTATGGGTCAGTCCTTTCGCCAGAATTCTTGAATACTGGTACCAAAGAAGCAGTTTTCCAACAGCCCGGAAAGAAAGATTCATTAAGGCATTTGTTGTAGAGTTTGGAGAGAACTGGGGCTACTTCGACTGAGCACTTTTTAAATAGCACAGCACATGCTTTTGAAGTGCCAAAGATTTTAATGATAGCATGCACCTGAGCAGGGGTGATTTTCAGATCGTCTAGCGTGGCGTCTGTCCACATAGGAAAGTCAGGTAGGGGGTGGTTGGAAGGGTCCAGTGTGGAGTTTGAGGCAACCCGACTGACAAGCATGTTAGCCTTGTCGGTTGCTGAGCAAACAACCTCCTGATTGTTGGTTAGTGGGGGAATTGTTGATTGCCAATTATTTACTACACTGTTGTAGATTTTCCAGAAGTCTCCTGTTCCTAGTTTTTGTGCTTCGATGCGCTTTTTAGTGGTTTCCGTAAATTCTCTCTTAGCTGTCGCTATTTCTTTTTTAGCGTTATTTCTAGCTTCTATATACTTCAGTCTGTTTGAACTGGACATGTCGGTTAAACCTACGGTATACATGCTCCTTTTAAGCAATGGCAGTTGCGCAAGTCGACATAAACCATTGGGGAGAGTGGGGCTTACTACAAAATTTCCGCATGGGAACATGCGCTTCGATTGCAGTTTTGAACAATTCGGTGGTCTCGTTTGCACACTGTTCAGCAGGGAGAGAAAAAATATATCTCCATGGGGCATCTCTGATTAGTTCCCTGATGGCTTCCCAGTCAGTCTTTTTATAATATCTCATTGTTTTGAGCGCTGGCTCTTCAGTTTTTAACTGGACTCATGAAAATAGATTGAAAAAAAAACTTGTAAATATACACGGTGAACTAAGTGTCAGAGAAAAACAAACTATTACACCTAAGGACACGGTTAGAATCTTAAAGACACCTGTTGGTTGGAATTTCTAAGATAGCGAGTGAATGTTTAGCATCAGGTAGAATCTCTGATCTTTGGGTAAAGCAACATAAATAGAAAGGCAGTATATATATAAATATATGTATATATTTATATTTTTATATAGATATATTTATATATATATATGTATACATTTATATATATGTATATATGTATATATATATGTGTGTATATATATGTATATATGCATATATCTATATATGTATATGTATATGTACGTCTATATATATATATATGTGTGTGTGTGTATGTGTGTAGATATATACAGTTCTCCGCAAGATTTTGCAATACACATTTGAAACCGTCAGTTTTTGAATTTCTAGCTTCCAAATGGTAATGAAACTTTTTATAAACATACAAAATGTATTGAAACTAAGATAGGAACAGTGGGAAAAATTTAAAAAAATAACACTTTAACACAACACGAAAAGAAAACTCAATAATTAGCAACGCAAAAGTTTACAACACATTTACAAAGTGATATCTAGTATTTTGTAGAATAACACTTATTGTTGATTACAGCATGTGTGCCTTGGTGTATTTTATTCCATTCTTCCACACAAATTCTCTCCAATGTTCACAGATTTGAAGGTCGCTCTCTTCCTCTTCTAATTCTTCTCTTTATAATTTCAATTCTCCCCATAAATTCTCTATAAGGTTGAGATCGCGAGATTGATTAGGCAACTTTGAAACATTAACTTCATTTGAATTAAAACCAATTTTTGTGAGTTTCGCAGTGTTTTGCATCGTTTTCTTGTGAAAAGATCCCGTCGTATTTCGATTTGAGCAACTTCACACTTTCTTGAAGGCTTTTCTCCAAGATACTCCTATAAAGTTCTCCATTCATTTCTCCTTTTATTGTTTCCACTTTTCCTACACCTCCTGCACTAAAACAATCCCAGATCATAATGGATCCTCCTCCGAATAATGTTTTTGACCGGAATTCAGTACCTTTTTTCTCCAAACTTTCGGGGTTTTAGGAGTGTCAAACAAGTTAATTTTGGTCTCACCTGACCAAAGCACGTTATGTTAAAACTCTAGAGGCTTGCTTGCATACTCATTTGCAAAATAAAGCCCAGCACGAACATGCGTTGGCTTAAGGAAGAGACTTTTCCTTGCTGATCTAGAGAAGATATCTATAACGTCAAGGGTTCTAATGATTGTGTCCTTGCAAACTTTAATTTCACTGTTTTCTATGTCCTTCTGCAGCTCTCCAAGAGTAATTCTAGGTGAATTATAACCTTCCATTTTAATAAGCTTTCAGAACGTTTGGTTGACCAAAAGAAGAGCTGATTTGTTAGACTTCCAATGCAGAATTATTTTTCCAACAGAATTCAATCGAACCATAAACTGTTTTGACATTGTGCTATAGCCCAATCCACTGTGATAAAGACTTACAATTCATTTTCTGAGCTCGGAACAAACCTGTTTATTCTTTCCCATGATGTGATTGCTTAAAATACGGTTATTAGATAAAGAATAACGCAATACTTTAACTAATTACTTACTTCAGTGTCTATTTGTTGTAGGGCTCAGTTGGGTCCACAAGAACGACACGGGAAAACACGTAGTAGGTGGTTTACAAATGTATTAAGGAAGGGTACAAGGATATAAAGAGAATAGCAGTAGTTGCACTATCAATAAGAGCTGGTTCCTCGAGGTACAATATTTGTTGAGATCTCGCTCCACTGTACCAACCTTAGCAGCTGATTACATAGGATCTGGACGAGTCCATTACGGGGGGAGATCCGGGTTCACAACACTATTGCATATTTCTGAACATTCTAGAAGCTTCTAAGCATTTTAGCATAATAAACCATCATAAAATTATTGAGAAATCTGATGAATTTGATATGTGTTGTAAACTTTTGCGGTGCTAATTATTGAGTTTTCTCTTTGCGTTGTATTGAATATTTATTTTTATTTTTCCCACTGTTCCGATCTTAGTTTCAACACATGTTATATATTTATAAATGGTGTCATTACCAGTTGGAAGCTAGAAATACAAAAACTGACTATGTGTATTGTAAACCTTTGCGGGGCACTTCTATATATATATATATATATATATATATATATATATATATATATATAATTGTATATCAAAACAACATGAAATGAAGAGGTGATTTTTAATAGATATAATGTGCACGGAAGAGTGTATTTTTTGTATTAGGATTTTTGAAACGGTATTCACAAACTCATGTTTAACATCTGCAAGTCAGCACTTCATTGAGGCAAAACTATTACAAGTTTCGAAATTGTGTCTTTGATGGTTGCTAACGTTAAGTCATAACTCACTCTCTCTTTGACATACATTATATGTGAGCATAACTTTGATCGAACAGTATATTTAAGTAGTATAAAAACGTACTTAGAAAATCCCATTTAAAAATGATTAGATATAAACATATCGACAGCATCGTAGCTTACCTATAATGGGTTATACACACTGAAGTTTATGTTCTGGTCCAATAAAGAGTAATTTTATTATTTGATCAGAAATTATCAAGTCAAAATATCACTCAAGGATAAAGGTTAATTGGATTTACTAATCTTGTGAAAGTTGAAAAACACTATGAAAGTAGTAAATTGAATCAAAAGAATCAATTAAGTTTGCTGACTCGTAGGGCAGTTTATGACAAGTATTTTCTAAAAGATCTGAGTATAAATATTTTGCATTCTGCAGCGAACTAGTTCCGCAGTAATGTGTGCTCATCTAATTCTCTGGAAACTTATACCTTTTCAGAGAGAAGGGCTATCTTTTGTAAAATTCTTACAAAGAGGTTACACTGATTGAAATACTGTTGAGCAACTTTTATGCAGAAAGAGAACACAGACAGACAATGACGGAAGGTCTAACATTTTTTTTTATTATAAAGCAAAGTATCTCCGTTGTATTTAATAATGTATGCTTAAATGAAAGAATGCTGCCTAAATATACAAATTTCAAAGAAAATATATGCTAGAGAAGCACATTTCTCTAGTCTAAATGGTGGACTATCTCTTTCATAATACAGACATACGAACTTTATACGTATTTATTCGCATGCAAATATAAAACGTTGACAGATGCACTTATGACTCGTGATTCAACCAAAATAGTTTCCGGTTAGATTGTTTTTTATTTGTTTTTCTTTGCAAAAGAAATGACGTATTTGTCTGCAATTTTCCATTCCTCCTCATGCCATTTGAATCTTTTACGCTATCTTTCGTTTTGTGTTTTGGTTGCATGAATCTTCGAATAAAGCGAGCCGTATTCGTGTGTGCGTTTGTGTACGCGACTGTGTATGTAATTGTGTGTGTGTATGTAATTGTGTGTGTGTGTGTGTGTGTGTGTGTGTGTGTGTGTGTGTGTGTGACTAGTTTAAAACGGGAAAGAAAAATTCATCGATTTACGGATTTGTCTGTCTACACCATCGGGAAAAAGAATTAATTTTAGCGAAAAACTATGATTTACACGCTTTGTCTATTGTGTGTTTACACAGAGACAAACAACGTGCATCAACCCACCAAAATATACATTGTTAATTAATACTAGCTGAATGACCCGATATTCCTGTACTTTTTAACTATGCTGACAACTAGTGTTTGGACAATTAATCGGGTTCGGAATTGGGAACCGGAAAACTCGGACCCTTTGAGAGTATCGGAGTCGGGAAAAATCTGTGTAGATATTCCTATGCTGAAAACGATTTGTTTTAATTATATATATATATATATATATATATATATATATATATATATATATATATATATACATATATATATATATATAATACTAGCAGGGGTGCCCGGCGTTGCTCGGGTGTTTGGAGGTGTATGCTGTGCAAAAAAAAGCAAAAAAACAAACAAAAAAAAAATGGTTAATTTTTTAAAACTTTAACCCCTATTATGACCCCTTAAAATTTATTGTTTCGGGCTCAAATCACTTTATTAAGTTAGATCCAGGTTCAAGGAACCTATATCTAAAATTTCAAGTGTCTAGACCCAAAATTGTCGGAGGAGTTTGGTAGAGTTCTTAAAGGTCAAATCGTTGAAATTTGACCCCTTAACAGCCAAATTTCTGGCTGACACCCGTCACATCGATTTTCCCAAATCTCAGTACCCGGTATTTCAAATTTCGAGTCTATAGACTAAAAATTGACAGAGTTATTGCGTAGGGAAATGTATACAGACAGACAGACACACAGACAGACAGACAGACACGTTCACTTTTATAGATATAATAGAATAGATTGATTTTGTTCAAAACAAAATCTTCTACAGTTGGTAGTTATAATATATATTAAATATTTATTTTAAACTACCAGTAAAACTAAAATCTTTAGATCAGTTCCCCAACCCACATGTGTGTTTTCTTTTATTTCGAAAGGATATAACATGTGCTTTTACGGGAATCTGGGCAAAATAAAAAAAAGAACTTTATAGTAAAACATATAGAGATTTGTAACGAACCGGAATCGGAAAATAAATACTGAATCAGTAATCATATCGGAATTCGGGAAAATATTTGAATCGTCATCTTAGGGCTAGGACAACAGCATATTCTTTTCATGGTTTTGACTTTCGAGTGTGTATTCGTTGATATATTATATAATTTTATGTAGAATGGTGTGCTTCTCAGTTGATTAACTGTGTCTTAATGTGTCAGATATATACTCGAGAGTCAGAACAATGAAAAGAATATGCTGTTGTCATCAGTACTCATAATACAGGGTAAGTCGCGGAAAACGGATGTTTTTAGAATGTTCTCGCTTTTCTTCAGTAACAGACAGGAGTGATTAAGGTAGTTTTTAAACCTGCTTATGATGACGTTTAATTTGTTGTTATTAATTAAAAAAAGAAATTCGTTTCCCGGGACTCACACTATTATATTACATTTTTTGTTTGTTTTCTCTCTCACCACCACATCCCCTGTATAATCCCCTCAGAAAAAGCCAAAATGTTGAAGAGCTATCTAAATTTCTGTCAAAAACGTGTACTTTAAATTCATTAAAATACTTTTACTCATTTGGAATTTCTATTTTAAAGGAAACCGCTTTAAACACGACATGTAGTCACTTGATTTAAACAGTTGCAACTTGACGTACATAATACTTCAAGGCAAAAAACAAGCCAACTATGAGTATTTTATGGATGAATCCAGTCACCCCCCCCCCAGGAAACATCAATTCTTCCTCCTTTATCAGGACAAAGCACAAAATAAAGGGAGAGAGAATTACAAGGTTGCCGAAACTTATAACAAGGTCTATTTTCCACGCTCTTTTAAAAAATATTCCGTCTACATGGGCTACTTAGGTTTGAAGGTGTAGATAGTCAGTACATAGAATATAAAAACAGATACCGGACGACTATAACCGGTTTTTCTCCGGTAATTTTATACATATTATAAAAAATTAAAACAATATAGAATATATTTGAAATCCCCAAAGATAATCCACACCGATAAACGCCCTAAGTAAAACGATCACTTATAAATAAATGACCACTTCGTTTGCTTCCTCCAAAGATCCCAACGTGTCAGGCCGAACGATGAAATTATTGTCGTAAGAGAAAACAACACTACAGTTTTATTTTTAAAATTTTATTGAAAAAAAAGAAACTCAGTTAACTTGATTATGTAGTAGAGCTGACATCTAGCTAATGTAGCCGCCTTCAGCCTCAATCACCGCCTCGATACTGGTCCGGAACTGGGAGCATGCTTTTTCCACAAGTGCCGGCGGAATGATGGCAATCAGGCTGGTTTTGGTGTTGTAGAAGATCGGGTTAGTCATATTCTTGACTATGATCGAACGAAACAGCCCAGCGGGTTCAAGTCGGGGGAGGAAGGAAGGCCAGTGAGAGACGGGTAGAAAGCCGTAGCACTCCTCCTTAATCTCTTTGGACTTGTGGGCCGAGTCCTGCTGTCCCACCAAGGGTTTGCCAGCGATAAGCTGATTGTACCAGGGGGCCATCACCCTCTTTTACACATCCAGCTACACTTTGGTGTACACTTTAAAACTGACTTCGAAGATGTGAGGTGGCATGGTGGAGTTGTCACTTGAAATACCATAACCGTGGATGGAAACTTCGTTGGGATGTGCTTTCAAGTGTTTAACCGTTCGGATTTACATTTTGAGTGTGATGGCGAAGGTCCTGTAGTCATAACATAACGAGTTGTACAATGGAGCATTTCCGAATTCGCTCACTGAACCTTGTGTCACATTAAGACATGATATAAGTCTCTTATCGTTATTGGGATTTGTACACAATGGTCAACTAGTAGACTGTCTTCAACAAAAAAGAAAAACAGTTTTCATAAAACGGTAATGAAATCATGTTGAATTTTCTAGGGCAACAGTTGTATCTTTCTACGCTGTAGAATAATTAGGAATCTTGTTTAAGTTTTCCATGGTAGTTAGAGGACCGACACGTATGAAATACATAAAGAAAAGGACGGGTTTATTCTCTTTTCAATTTTTGGGAGGTTATAACGCAGACCCTAATCTTTTAAATTTATTTGTGAAAACAATGACGCTAGAATAATATAAAAGAGTTTAACTTGGATGTCTGTACAGCACATCAACCCTTTTCGTATGTTCTAATGTAATCTGTGTACAAACTATTATGCTTCAAGTTTTTGTATCAAATATGTACTTTATAATTGTTTTCTTAGCGTATCAACACTTTTAGCGTTATTAAGTGTTGCAATACAGTAATCTTTAGATTTTTTTCTGTCAAGATATTATCTTCACATATTTATTCAGAAATTTTAGTTTTGTTGATTTATTTTATGGCATATCAACTCTTTTTATAATTATTTAGTTATTTTTAAAAAACAGATTTTACGCTTCATTGTTTTTATATCTTCAAATATCGAATATTTATTCATAAAGTGTAGTTTTAGCTATTGTGTTTTTAACACATCCACTCCTTTCCGGCCATTAAATTGCGAATCTAGTAATTTTGTTTCAAGATTTTTATCAGTTCAAATATGTATTCCAGGGGTGTATTTTGAACTGTTTTGAAGAGAGTATGGTCAGATAGTCTGATGTTGTAGCTCATAATGAAATAGAGAGTGAGGACGCAACAAAAATGACATTGAAAAATAATGGAAATTTCTTTTCGCTTAAATTCGTGAATTTGCTTGAAAAAAATTTTAACGGTTCTTTTGTACCTCACACTATTGTTCATATAAATTTAAATGTAATGGTCGAAATCTTTGTGAATTCTGTTATCATTTTAAAATAGGGAAATCATAAGAAACTGTAATACGCACAACGATGCGCACTGAGACTCTCACAGACTGTTCTAATATCGCTAAAGATATGAATAATGGCTGCGATTAAAGCGATAGAATAGCACAGCAAACTCAAAGGAAACAATTTCCTAAAGATAACACATAAGGTTTCCTTATTTGATTCATGAATATCATTCAAATACAACTGATGTATGATTTTCGACCCCGGACAATTTTGAACGACAAACCGATAAAAGACCGATGTTGAATTATTTTTATCAGAAATTCTATTGAGGTGAGGAAGCGTAATTTGCCTTATACAAACAAACAGTTTTAGTAAAACTAAATAAATTATATTATGCATTCTTACGCAATCTGAAAAATAAATAAGTTTATTTTAATCGATTTCGGGATACGTGCATCATTTGAAAGGAGAAAATCACGATAATTTTACATTTAACAGATAGTTTTTACTTAACTAAGTTAACCTTTGATGACTAAACGAACAGTTGCATGAATTGAAGTCGAGCTCTTATTCAATAATAAGTTTTGTTACTGGGAACTTAACCTAATGGCGATCCGATCCATTTCTTAAACAATGATTTATTTTACAATACGTAAGAGAGCAGTTACTTACATAACGCAAACTCCATTGTTAACTAGTAGTTGCTTAACTTTGTATCAATCTTAATGTACTTAAATATAGATCCTATTCGTTAACGAATAGTTGCATTATTTAAAATTTTATTGTATTTATTTACCTAAATAGATCTCTAATTTACTAACTAAAAGTGTATCGATACTGTCGAAGATACTTGACTCTACAAGATTATCCAAACATCTGCTTATCAGGTAAACATCTCATGTCTTGTAGCGTTGATGATTTGTAGTAGTATGCGCATTTAACCAATCTCTCTCATTCGCTCTCTCTCTCTCACTCTGTATATATATATATATATATATATATATATATATATATATATAAGTATATATATATTTATATATATATATATATATATATTGCGTTTTCTTGTTATAGCACTCACAATCTTTTTGTGTAGATATAATGATTTAAGCAAATTACTACATTTTTTTTCAAAGGCAGCATACGATTTTCTATCACTTGTTTATTTTATTTGACAGCAATTCCATCTAGATCATTGTGTGTTTGTGGGTATCTTTTGCAATGCTGGTGTAAACGTCGGAAATACGTATCTTCTTTTCGGCATTCAGTAAACAAACAGGTGTATTTTCTGACGCGCTTGTCTCTTCGACACCATAGCATAGCGCATATGTCTGTACACATCAACTTATAATCTAATTAAATCACTAACACATAAACATTTCTCTTACTTAATGTAAATTTGCGTGGAAAATTGCGTTTTTTTAATATGGCTACAATAAGATATTGCTACACTTCTTACTATCTACATATATGAAACTAATCACGTTTACAATTCTCACTTCACTTATATGTTAGATGACATTTTGACGAAAAAAATTGACATTTTAATAAAGTGAAGTGCTTTGTATTCTCCAACATTTTTCTGTACTTGCTGACCTTTTGGAAATTTCTGGCTCAATTGGTTATTAGTTTATATGAATTCGGTATTCATGACCATTACAGGTGTATGAACATCAGTTTATTTCTCTTTAGTATCTTCCAGTTACTGACGGGTAAAATAACATATAACTGGTCTCCATCACTCCTAAACGATCGCCTCGTCTAGTAACTACAAAACCGGAACTTCAATTGATGTATAATCGTAGTATATACAATATACAATACACAATATATATATATATATATACATATATATATACATATATATATATATATATATATATATATATATATATATATATATATATATATATATATACGAGGGGCGTGCAATAAATAATGCCGCTGACCCACTTCCAGTTGTCTGGTGTAGCTTAAATGCTGCATGTGCAATGAGTTATATCACTACGGTTTATGTGGCAAATTACAGCTCTGAATTAATTGTGGTTTCTTTTTTACATGTGTTTGAACTGAGTCAGGTGTAAAATGGAGCCTGTTGAATGTCCAGCAGTGATCCGGTTTTTGTATTTGAAAGGACACACACCACAGGAGACTTTTGATGAAATGAAAGAAACTTAAGGTGATAATGCCGCATCATATGACCTTGTAAAACGCTGGCATCGTGAATTCAAACATGGCCGGAAGGCTGTGGAAACAGCTCCCAGACCTGGTCGCCCCCCTTCTGCCATTTATGAGGCATCTGTCCGTCAAGTTGAGGCTGCCATTTTTGAAGGTCGGCGCATTACTATTCGCCAAATAGCCCAAGATGTCAAGATTAGTACAGGGTCTAGGGAAACTGTCATTCATTACCATTTGCATATGCATAAGGTGTCTGCCAGATGGATTCCCAGGGTGCTCACACAATTCCAGATGCGAGAACGCGTCGAGTGCTTGAGGATTAATTTGGAGATGTGCCAAGAAAATGAGTCAAATTTTTTCAAAAGACTGATTCCACAGGATGAAATCTGGGTCCATCACTATGATCCAGAGATCAAAGCCCAGTCAATGCCGTGGAAGCGCTTGGACTCACCACCTCCAAGGAAGGCAAGGTTGCAGCCCTCCGCTGGTAAGGTCATGCTCACAGTTTCTGGGACCAGGACGGAGTAGTGATGACAGATTTCCTGGCAAAGGGTACCACAATTACAGGAGCCTATTATGTTTCACTTTTGAGGAAATTAAAGGTCGCTATCAAAATCAAGAGGCGGGGCAAGATCAGCAAAGATACCCTCCTCCTGCAGGACAACGCTACGGTCCACAACTCGCATGTCGCCAGATCAGAAGCACGGGCGTGTGGTTATGAAATCCTTCCCCATCCTCCCTAATCTCCTGACCTTGCACCCTCTTAATTTCACCTCTTCCCAGCCATGAACTTGTTTTTGAATGGAAAGCGTTTCCCAGATGATGTAGCCTTGATTTCGGAAGTCACGTCGTGGTTGGAGGACCAACCAGTGGTGTTCTACCAAAACGGTCTCCAGAGCTGCATCAAACGATGGGAGAAATGCATAACTCTGGGTACCTCCTATGTAAAGAAAGACTAATAACTGTACCAAGTGTCGTTGCTCTACTGCTATGGAAAGTGCGTCAGAGGGATTACTTATTGCACGCCCCTCGTATATATATATATATATATATATATATATATATATATATATATATATATATGTCTTTTACTTTTTTACATTTGGATTTTACCGTCACTGGATTTTTTTATCTTCCACCAGACTATCCATTCATGTGTAATCACCTTTTTCTTTACCATATTCCCTCTGCTTAACTTATTTGGGTTTCACGTAAGATCTTTGACTTACTTGTTGTTTCATCAAATACTTCTGCATGCAAAATCCGATCCCGCATTTTGCTAATTCCTACCCTCTGATGAGAAGGAGAGTATTTATTCGAAACTCCGCGGATTAAGGACTATCCATTTATCTAGAGTTTCCTTTTCAGATTAAATATGTTTTTAACTTATTTCAAAGTGTTTTTTAACATATTTTATTAACTGTTTGCTCATATATATATATATATATATATATATATATATATATATATATATATATATATATATATATATATATATAGTCTAAAGAAGCTTTGAATAAAAAAATGCAAGAATAAAAATAAAAAATGCAGTTTAAATTCCCGGATGGAAAAAAAAATATTAACTTTAACCTATCGCAGACTTAGCCACTACATAATCTTTTAAAATGTTTATAATGACCAAAGAGAATTCCTTTATATAAGGATGAATATATATATATATATATATATATATATATATATATATATATATATATATCAATCCATCTATCTATCTAAATACATATAAATACATATGTATATATATATACATATATATATATATATTTATATATGTATATGTATAAAGAGACAGAGAGAATGTGTGTGTGAGAGAGTGAGATTAAACAGACAAACAGTTTTAGCACGGGCTTTTATATGTGAAAAAGAATTATCTTTTTTTTTGTTAAATTAATTTAGGATTCAACAATTTATCTTCACCGAAAGAGTTTTAAAGTTGTGTTTCTCTTATTTAGTCGGAAGTAATAGTAAAAAGTACATCCCATGTCGTGTTATCAAGGTGGTGCTTAACTGGTATTGCCCGTAGAACTCTTTCATTTTTTTTTATTTAATGCCGCAAAACATGAAGAAGAAAAAGTGTCGACAAATATAAGCACCTTGAAATGAAAAATATACAATAAATATCTAAAAGCGTGGTTTAAACATCTTATTTGTTTATTCTATATTTTATACCCACACTTGCTTTTACTTGCTGACATTTTTTAATCTACACAAACACACAAATATATATATATATATATATATATATATATATATATATATATATATACATATATATAATAAATGACAAAAATGAGTTGATTTCAAGATGTAACCACAAGAAAAAATTCTCTTACAACTATCTTCCACCCCTACACCTTATTGTCTCTTATCATTGAAATTAATTTAGAATGTAGAATAGAAATTAAATTTGAGATTTTTTAGGGGTAGTAAGGATAAATATGTTCACTGATATGGTTTTGTAAATATGCTCACCAAAGCAGCATATGATTTTTAATGACTATTTTGCTTTGATAAACCATTCTTTTATTTTACCTCCGAATATATTTTTATTCAAATTATATATTCACTTAGATTTAATTTTGGAATCTTATATAATTATATTGTATAAACAAACTATTTGCCGGATATCTTATATAACTAGGGGTTGAACGAAAGAAATATGTTTGCAAGTAGTTACGACCTAATTCCTTGGAAGGACTACAAGACGAGATGGATCGCTTTATCTGTTTATTACCAGGAATTTCCATTACAATATTTAACATTCATTTTGGATTAAAATTTTCTTTTTTCTGACCTAATATTCAATTCCGTTATTCTATGTATCTAAAATGTTTTAAACACTTTAATTTTCTATGTTTATTGCTTTTAACAAAGAGGGCACAAACCAAAAAGAAAAAAAAACATGTGCAAATATTTTTCCTCTGGGGAAATGAAGAAACATCGACAACTCATGGATCAGGGAAATAGATTTATTCAATTGGTTTTCGAACAAAACAATTCTGTATTTGATGATTAACTTTTTCAAATCATATAATTTCAAAAATAAATTTATATATATATATATATATATATATATGTTGTCCATGTTACAATTTATAGTTTTAAGCATATATATATATATATATATATATATATATATATATATATATATATATATATATATATATAGTAGCGTCCAGAACTAAGGATCAATTAAAATAATAATATTTGTTAGAAATAGCAACTTAAAAGCTGGAATCTTGACATTGCCCGGTCGTAGAATACGCTTAAATGTGATATTTTGATTAATGCTTATTTCGTTTTTATTATTATATTATATTGGACCAAATATATGGTAATCATTTTTTTTTTGTTTTAATGACTCGTGCATAAACAAATAGCTATTACGTTTCGCGTACGTATTCATTTTGCCGTTGTACGACATTCATGTTTTAACACTTTTCCACCGATTTCCCCAGCTTAAACCTAAATATAATGTTTTGTATAGGTTCAAATACGCTGTTTCATATCTGTAGACCAAAAATTATAGGAGGAGTTTGGCAGGCAATTCAAATACGCTGTTTCATATCTGTAGACCAAAAAATATAGGAGGAGTTTGGCAGGCAATTTTTTAAACAAATATATATCAGCTTACATGAATATGAAATAGGTTTGTGTTTACTATAATTTATTACATAAATACCAAGCAATTACGAATTATGTATCAGATCTGGTTGAATATAATTACACGTAATAGTTTACTAAAGATGATTTTCTCATAAGAAACCGAAACAAATTAAGTAATTAGTTAAAATGAACATTTAAAAGAATATGAACATTAGCTAAATCTTTTGCAGATGAATTCAATTCCCTGCCCCATATACAATAAAAATGTAACAACACCCAGTAACTAGCTATATACAAGAATCCTACTAACAAAAACTGAAGACGAAATCAAGGGGACATAATCCCTGAACTTGAATTAATACACAGATCAAATGTATTCCAATTATCAATAGTCGCTGATAAAAAATAAAAAGAAGAAATGAGTAAATTGTTTTCCCAGATAAATCGATTCTTTTTTACTGAATGGAAAAGAAAAAGACGAAATAGTTGGTACTAAACTCCATTACAAAAAAATACTAGTTAGCGGAAAAAAGGTACTTATAACTCTATTAACGAAGATGCTACAGTAATAGCCAAAAAGTTAGGCATAGAATACAGAGTTAAAAAGTTAGCAAAGAAAAATGTGTTTAAACTTTAAAAGACCATAAAGAAAATGTTAATAATAAGCCAACCAGCTAAAAGCAAGATCGGTCTAACTAGCAAGTCTATAATTAGAGATATAGAATAAGAGATAAAAAGAAAAGTGATGAACTGAAGAGAGCTTGATATTGGTATCTAAAACAGCCCCTAATTATCAGGTTTGAAACCGACGGTATCAATGACTTACCTCATCTAAAACTTTATGTAAACAATATATATATATATATATTTAATAAAGAGAGAGAGAGAGTGAGAGAGAAAAAAATATAAATAAATAGACAGATAAAGAAAGAAAGAGATTTGTGTTTGTACTTGTGTGTCTTTGAATAAAAGTATATTCTAGAAGTGAGAAAAATTGAAATTTGCTCAGTCCAATACAATTGTTTTATTTTCTGAGTACATATTACAT
>NC_136499.1:48049581-48052081 GCF_053919585.1 Euprymna scolopes
AGCACACTGAAACGTTATTTTAGAATTTAAAATGTGGGTTCAGTGGTGCATAAAAATGTAATATAAACTGATCCTATTTCGGTGCATTATAACTTTTTAAGCAGTTTAGTAATTAGTAATTTTACCAGTAATTCTAAGGCTGATCAGAAAAATAAAAAAAATCACATGTTATTGCTATATTGTTGTATTGCCACCTAGTCTTAATGTTCGTAGTAGGAAAGGAGCGTTCTTTTTTATGACTTTTAACAACACTATATATTAATACGATTTCGTGTGTGTTATTTATTTTATGTGTCACGATTACACCCGAGTTTAATTATGGATTCCCATTTCTTATAATAAGTAATTTTCCCAAGAATTCGTCATACGTCTTTGTTGTCGATTATAGCTGATGGCACTCAAATAATTTATTTTCTTATAAAAACTTTTACCAGGACTTAATAAGTTTTGCTTTCGGTTTAAATTATAACTGATGGCGCTTAAGTCATCTACGTTTTATAAATGCTTTTACCAAGAATCCTTGATAATTTTTGGTTTCGATTTCGATTATAGAACTCTAGTGATCCATCTATATAATACTAAAAGTCTATGGATCTTGTATGTTTGCAATCAGATTTCCGGTTTTCAACATCCGGTTGCGCATGCGTAAATAGCAACGTCTTCAATCCGTTATTCCAATTCCGGAATTTTTATATCGCTTTTAATACAAACAATTTCATTTAATTTGATCAAATAGTTTTTTTTTTTTTTTTTAACGGCTAAAAACATTCAACTTCGTAAAGTCTGTCGCAGTTTCAAAAAAACTTCTCCCTTTTAAAAAAACAAAAGTAAACAAACAAGAAAAACAACACTCATTATAAATAGAAGCAGCGGCGGTGAAAGAAAACACCTCTCACTTTCCCTCTAATAGATTTCAACACTCCTACTCCCTCTGTTTTCGTTACGTACGCGAGAAATCTTTAATTCATGTCATTATAAATAAATAATTTTATAAAATTAACCGTAGTTTTTTGGGTTTTTTTAACGGCTAAAAACATTCAACTTCGTAAAGTCTGTCGCAGTTTCAAAAAACCTCCCTTTTAAAAAAACAACACTCATTATTAATAGAAGAAGCGGCGGTGAAAGAAAACACCTCTCACTTTCACTCTCATAGATTTCAACACTCCTACTCCCTCTGTTTTCGTTACGTACGCGAGAAATAGTTACGTGTATGTGTGAGAGAGAGAAAAAGGGAGCGATGTAAAACTGGATAGTTAAGCGAAAGGAAAACATAAAAGTGTTTTTAAAACACTCAAATTGTACAAAAAATGTTGTAAATAGAAAAGTATTGTCTTAGTTTTAGTGACCTTATTATTAGCATATGAATACAATATTTATTTTCTGTACAATAAGTGCTTAAGCACCCGTGCTTTTCAGCGATACATATTCAATAAAATAAATTGATTAATATAATTAATCTGGATATAAGAGAGTTAGAACCTGATAAGAAGTCTCAATTAAGCAAAAGGATAACAAAAGTTTTCTTTAAAAAAAAATTAATTGTACAAAAAATGTAAATAGAAAAGAATTGTCTTAATTTTATTGACCTTATTATTAACATACAAATGAAATATTTTACACAATGGGTACTGAATGTTTGCTTAAATTAAATGAAAAAAGTTACATTTTATTTTCATTTTCTATTTAAAAAGCCATTATTAACATGTGGAGAGTGTTTTTTTTATTATTCTGTACTTTCAACTAACAATTTAATTTAAAAGATGATATATCAAAATTTGAATTTAACTATAATAAGGATTATGATACCTGTTCAGTGCATATTTACCTATAAGTATGACCAACCACTTATAATTCAGTAACTGTAATTTAAAAAAAATAACAATTATAATAAACAGAACGACTCATAGAAATCTATCTATATTCTTTTTTCATTTTAATATACTTTCATAGAAATGCTTCTGTTATGTAAAAAAAAACTATTTTCTTTATGCCACAAGTGTCACGCTCATACATGAACTCCATAGCTAATATAACGTACTGACCCAACGGGTCACGGGTGGTCTAGTTTTTTATAAATATTTTTATCATGAATTCTTCATAATTTTTGTTTTCAGTTTCGATTATAGCTGAAGAAACTCGAGCTGATGCACCAAAGTCATATGGATATATATATATATATATATATATATATATATATATATATATATATATTATTTTTGGAATCACAACTTTATAATATATAAAAATCGATAGAACATTAACTCTGTGATAATATATACTAAATCTGCTACAAAGAAAATAGCATATTTTAGCGTACCTTACGACCTGGCTACGTCGGACCTTTTTACTTACATAGATAAATATTTTTTCAGTATTAAAAAAACTTACAATATCAGAACATCTCTATTTATGCCAGGAATACCAACGTCGATATAATTCATGTGAATGAGTCCCTGTGGAATTTCCACTTGCCCCTCTAGTTGTTATTATTTGCATCTCG
>NC_136499.1:48054581-48129581 GCF_053919585.1 Euprymna scolopes
TTGTTATCATAGCAATATAATTTGCAATAACTTCTGATCCATTGGGGCGGAATAAAAAGAGTAGACATTACTTTTAGATCCTTCACACACACATCCACACATACACACACACACACACACACACACACACACATATATATATATATATATAAAGTTGAATGTGGGTGTATGTGTGTGTCTGGTCACAAATAGGGTCCTATGTGGTTGACTATTTTAAAAAACTGATTACATATAATGATAGAAGATATATCGAGGCACAGGAATGAGTATGTTTGATCTGGCAGAACGGTGGTTCATTAAAATTGTGGGGTTTGCGTTCGCGCCTGGTCCACAAAGTATGGAAATAAAAAAATTAAAAGTTAAACAAAAACATTTACAAGTGATTTGGATATAGATGTACATAAGAATACTTTGATAAGTGTGTTTTAACTTAAATAAGGATGGTATAATAAAATTGTGTGGTCTGCGTTCGCGCATGGCCTCCATAGAATGGAAATAGGCACAACCTTTAATAAAGACTTTTCATATCTATCTGCGTAAATATACTTTGATGATTATGCTTTGGTTTGAAGAAGTATAGTATAAAAAAATTATGGGGTGTTCGTTCGAACCTGACCTCCATAGAATGGAAATATGTCACTAAGATTAACAAGTTTTTTTTTTACACAGTGATCACCACTTATCAAGGCCCGGAAGCCACTCAGGGGTAAGGGTTATTGCAAGTACATTACGTTAGTGTGGAGATTTGATGAAGTGTTTACTTAAGGGGGCGGTTCATTAGGAATTTGTTAACGTTGGACTTGAAGACATTCACGTTATAGTCCGCTGGAAAGCAGGCAGACGGAACAGAGTTCCACAGGCGTGCAGTTCTAAGAAAGAAGCTATGTTCATGGAATCCACGTTTAGATTTAGGCACAGATAAAGAGTGGGGGAAATTTTTCACACTGGATTCAGCTAGACGGGTGTTTTTCGTGAAAGATTGGCGAGGGGGGACGAGAGATTGGAGTTTAGGCGAGCACTTGCCATGGAAATAACGATAAAACAAGGATAGGCTCGCAACGTCTCTTCATGTATGAGAGAGGTTGCAGGGTAGAGAACAGGGCACCCCCCACTAAGCCACGAAGTCTATTTTGTACTCTGTCAAGGCAGGATAGGCTGTTTTTAGCAACTCCTGCCCAGATATGGCAACAGTATTCCATCTTTGGACGTACTTGGCTTTTATATAGAAAGAGAATTGCATCAGTAGTGAGATATCTTCTGGAGCGGAAGAAGGATCCCACCATCTTTCCAGCGACCTTGGCAACAGACTTGATGTACGTGTTCCATTTCAGATCAGGAGTAAAGGTCAAACCCAGAAGCTTGTCAAAACACGAGGCCTCACCTAGACTAGAGCCATCCATCACAATTGATGCCAGATGGGGATAAGAGCGTTGATGATGTAAGGATAGGAGTTATTTTTTGGATGCATTAAAGGTAACCAGCCACGTCTTCCCCCACTGAACCAAGCGCTCGAAATCAGAGGAGAGAGAATCAGAGAGAACTTTGTCATTTACAGCCTTTGATGTGTTGCCGTAGATGGTCATGTCATCAGCATAGATGTCAACGAATGATTTAAGTATGTGTTTAGGGAGGTCATTGATGTAGATCAGGATGAGAGTTGGGCCCAGGATTGACCTCTGAGGGACTCCAGCATTAATACTGCAGACCTCTGATTTTTGTCCATCGACCACTACTCTTATGAGTCTATCGGAGAGAAATGATTTAATCATACCGTAGCTGGAAATCTTGTGAAGTAGACCCTTATGCCATACCTTGTCGAAGGCCTTTGATATGTCAAGAGCAATTGCCCTAGAAAGGAAGCCTTTGTCAAGAGATTCACTAATCCTGTGGGATATAACCGTCAGCACATCTGCGGTAGATCTTGCAGAGCGGAAACCATATTGTGTGTCACTAAGAAGGTTGTTCCTGCTGAGGTGGTTAACTATTTCTCTATTTAATATGGATTCCAGTAACTTACTTATAACACACAGGAGACTTATTGGTCTGTATTGAGAGGGAGATGACTTATCAACTGAATTCTTAAATACAGGGCAAACTGATGAGGCCTTCCAGGGAGTCGGAAAGCACTTCTCCTTAAGGCAGCGCTTAAATATTTTCGTAAGTATGGGAGCAAGTTCTGGTTGAAGCTTTTATAACACTATAATTGGGATGCCACCAGGGCCAGTTGCTTTACTGGAATCAAGGTTTGTGATTAGCTTGGCGACCTCATGCACGGATATTTGTATGTTACCTCGCTTGTTCTGTGTTATAGGAGGAAATATGGGGGGTTGATGGCCTTCGTCGCATAGGGTAGAATTAGCTGCAAAGTTCTTTGCAAATAGTGTGGCCTTGTCTGACGCTGACGAGATGACCTCTGGTCCATTGATTTTTTTAAATATAGATCCACAGAATATTGTGATATGTGTTTCAGTGTGAACAGGTATGGTATAATAAATTATGGGGTTTATCTATTTTATTTTTACTTTTATCATATTTTTCTTTGGTTTTGAATTTGGGGGAAATCCAACCCAAATTTACAACCGTTCCTTTTCATAACCTATAATACTTTCATAAATCAGAGTCCATTTTCTGTTGGCTGTTTTTGAACCCAGTCAACGACGGTAACTTTTGCTACGATATATATATATATATATATATATATATATATATATATATATATATATGCATATAATTTTTTGTGAGTGTATTGATATTCATATTAAAAACCTTCTCTTCTATTAGTATTTATTTGTTTCCCCACGAAAGCAACATGTGCCACGAGTTCGTTTTTCATATGGGAACACTGTCTTTTAATAAGAAAATACATTTTGTTTAAAACGAGCTATGTAATTTAATTAATCTGCAAAATATCTAGCTAATATGCATATTCTTTTAAACATTCGTCTTAATTAATTCCCTATTGTTTTTTTTTTCGGTTTTCTCATGGCATGCTCATCTTCAGTAAGTTACGTGTAATTATATTCATGCAGATATTCAACATGATTTATACTTGCGTAATATTTGTGTAAAAAGCTTATAGTAAACACAGACTTCTTTTTATTTATATATATATATATATATATATATATATGCGTATATATATTTGTTTAAACATTTCGCTATCTAGAGTTTTTTGGTCTTGACATGAAACTGAATATAAAGGCTATTTTACCCCTTGCAAAACTTTGTATTCGGGTTGTAGTCGAGGAAATAAACGTAATAGGGTCAAAATTAAAGAAATGCATTCATCAGGTGAAAGTCAAACGACAACATTACGAATATGCATGCGTAACGTAATAGCTATCGGTTCACTATTTTAAGACGTGCAGTAAACATGTTTTTTAGCTCAGGCACTAACGTCAAAGAAAACATAAATCGTAAGCTGAACGTTTTCGTGTCGATTCTCGGTGATGGCGCACGAGTTAATTTTTCAAACTTTTAAAACTATTACTATATATTGGATCGAATATGTATATTATAATAATAAATACGAATCTTGACACTTCAAAAGCATGTGGACCAGATCTCATCCCGGCTGTGCTATTAAAAAAGTGCTCCGCCGAAGAATCTCCGGTTCTCTCCAAACTTTACAACAAATGCCTTCATGAATCTTACTTTCTTGCCTGCTGGAAAACTGCAGTTTTCAAGAATTATGGCGAAAGAACTGACCCAGTAAATTACCGCCCCGTTAGCCTCCTCCCACTTTTCGCCAAAATATTTGACTCCATAATAAACAAAGCTCTAGTACATCACCTTACGACTAAACTTCTGACCGAACGACAATATGAATTTAGGCAAGCCCGTTCAACGGCAGACATCTAAACTGTAAACTCTGAGCGTATATACCATTCACTTGTTAAAGCAGGGAAGGGTAGAGCGGTAGCTTTAGATATATATAAGGCTTTTAATTTTCACATTCAATGCTGCCAAGATTAAACATTATTCCTTACATTAACTACAAGAAACCTTCTCTGCCACAAATAGGAATGGCCAAAGACTCGTTATCTGAAAATAAATTTTTTAAACTGCTCGGCCTAAAGTTCATAGGAAACACGAGTTCGAAAAATTACATTGAGAGCATTGCCAGGACCGCTGCGAAAAAGGTAGGTTCTCTCTACCGTGCTAAAAAGCTACTAACGCCCGAAAGTATCCCGTACATCTATAAGACCACCATTCACCAATGTATGGAGTATTGTTGTCATATTCGGGCTCGTACATCTGCTACTACTCTCTCACTCCTAGACAAGGTTCAAAAGAGAGTCGCCAACCTGATATGTCCTAAACCCTCATCTAAGCTTCGGCCTCTGTCCCATCGACGAAATGTACGATCCCTCTGCCTGTTGTACAAGTATGTTAACGGTGAATGCTCCGACAAACGGCAAGTACTTGTAACCCCTCAACGTAAATACCCCCGATAAACTCAACAAGCAGCAAAATCCCACCCCTTCACAGTTGAGATCCCTAGATATAAGAGAGACTTCTACTCCGGTAGTTTCTTCGCCAGAACCGCTAGATTTTGGAATTCTCTCCCGGGTTCCTGCTTCCCCAACTGTACTGACATGCAGAAGTTCAAGTGTAACGTGAACCGACATCTTACTGCCCAACTCCCTACATAGTACCGTTGTAGCTTATGTCTCTTAAAGTAGCCCCCTACATCAAAGTGGCAATATCACTTGTCTGGGGCGAAAATGTAATAAAAAAAAATTGAAATATATTTAAGCGTATTTTACGACCGGGCAATGACAGGCGGCCTGCTCATATATATACACTTGTGCCCGATATTATTCATACCCCTCGGATCTTTGAGATTTCTATAAGAATATTGCTCAAACCAGAAGATAGACAATATTAAAGGGATTTCAAACAATAAATCAAGCATAAGCATTTAATTTAAACTCAACAAATAAATAAATTATGCAAGTTTGAAGCATTATACAAAGAAAAACAATAATGGCACTAGTTCAAAATTATTCATACCTCTCTTACTAATAGTCAATAGCATACCCTTTATTCTTAATAACTGCCTGTAACCGTTTTGGATATTTATCAACAAGGTTTTTACAAGCATCAACACTGATTTTTGACCATTCTTCAATGCAGTAGTTCTCTTAATCCCTCAAATTTCTAGGTTTCCGCTTTTTAACCTCAGTTTTCAATATGTGCCAGAGGTTTTCGATAGGGTTCAGGTCAGGACTCTGGCTAGGCCATTCCAAAACATTAATGTGATTATCCTCAAACCATTTCTTGACTATTTTGGCAGTATGTTTTGGATCATTATCCTGTTGAAGGACCCAGTTCGGTCCTAAATGGAGCTTCTCCGCATCCTGTCTAATGTTTTTCTGGAGTATCTCCAAATATTGCTCCTTCTTCATGGTTCCATCTATCTTGACCAAACTACCTGGACCACTAGCCGAAAAGGAGCCCCAAAACATTAGGCTACCACCACCATGTTTCACCGTGGGTATGGTGTTCTTTGGGTTGTAAGCTTCTCCTTTCTTCCTCCAAACGTAAGAAGCATCCATATGGCCAAACAATTCAATTTTTGTTTCGTCAGTCCACAAAATACTTGAGAAAACGGACTCTGGAGAATTCACATGGGTCCTAGCAAACTTTAGACGTGCTGCAAGGTGTTTTCCGGTGTGCAATGGAGTCCTTCTTGGTCTTCTTCCTTTCAGACCATTTTCATGCAGAGTCCTTTGCAATGTTTGCCTTGATATTTTTATGCCAGAAGACTCCAGATTTTCTAAAATGTCCTTAGTAGTGGTGGTTGGATTTGCATTAACACTTCTTACAATATTCCTGGTGGCTCTAGCAGACAGTTTCCTTTTCCTTCCTCTACCAATCAAGTTGTTTGTTGTGTGGTGGCTCTGGAATTTTTTGATGATGCTCTGTACTGTTGCTGTAGGGACCTCAAATTTCTTGGAAATTGACTTGTAACCTAAACCATCCTTATGTGAATTCACAATTTTAGTCCTAAGATCATTACTAAGCTCTTTTTTCTTCCCCATTCTAATAATTTTTATTCTTTTTTTCGTTTTCAGTTGATATCATTTTAATTTCTGAAAAATGCAAAAAAACGAAATGAAATTAATCAAAGGTTGTATAAAAGCATTCAAAATAAGAATCAAACAGGAAACAAACAGTCAGAAACTCGATTAATACTGAAAAAATAAGGGGGTATGATTATTTTTGAACATTGCAGATTTTATAAATAGCTGTATATTTCTTTTATTACAAGTATCCCGAGATTTTAAAATGACGAAAATGATCAGAAGAGGTTTATTAAGAATATGTATCAATATGGACGTAAACAATAAATTCTTACAAAGTTACACCTAATAAACTCAATTTTCAAGAGGGGGTATGAATAATATCGGGCACAAGTGTATATATATATATATATATATATATATATATATATATATATATATATACAAAGTCCTTATTCCGCGGAATTTAAGAGAATGCTATTCTTACTATTACTCTCATCAGACTTTCTGTCGTCTGATAAAGAAAAATAACAAAAATAGCATTCTTTGAAACTCCCTGGAATAAGCACTTTGTAAATTGATTTTTGGAGAATTCAGTCGGACAACAAAACTTACAGTTTTAATTTTCTTTCACTTGTAATAAGCTCTACTCTCTATTTCGTACTGAGCTCTTTTATTCGGTTGCGATTAAATTATCTATATATAAATACTGGTATTTATATTAGATTAAATTTTACCACTGTGTGTATCAGGTAAACGCTAAATTTTCTGATTTCATTCCTATATATATATATATATATATATATATATATATGTGTGTGTGTGTGTGTATATATATATATATATATATATATATATATATATATATATACCTGTTTGCACAATACGAATGGGAGTATATATTTATACTAACTAGGATGTAGCCAGCCTCATCTACAAAGTGTCTTAGACTATCCGCGAACGCATCTTCCTGTCGCAAACACTTAATATGTCACCATTCGCTCCGGCAAACATGTGCTTGGCATACATGTTCAGGAAGGCACCTTGCAGCAGGTTAACGGTACATCATTTATGGGTACCGCTTGTAGCTTACCCTCTAGGCGAGTTTAATCGAAGGTATTTCTAACTCAGTGAATTAAACGCGCCTCCTTATGCCAACTTAGAAATGTCTAAGAATTCGGCCAGGTACATATATATATGTATGTAAGAGATTGTAGTGAGAGCTGTATTTATAAAAGGTAAATGTGTGAAATGGCAGGATACATCGATAGAAAGTGAAATCAGAAATCAGAGAGGAATAAATATGAAAAATGAGAAGAAAAAAAATGTAATTTTCGTATAGCATTGAATGCGGATTTCTTTTTTCTGTCCACTCATAAATAGGCGTAATTATGTTCATTGTTGTTGCCAATTATTAAGAGTTGCTCAAAAAATGATTTCCTTTCAGTGTGGCGATGTGGAAGTTGAGGTAAATCAGAAACAGATCGGAGACTATTCTTCTTTTTCTTCTACTTCTTCTACTTCTTCTACTTCTTCTAATTATTATTATTATTATTATTATTATTATTTTTATTATTATTATTGCTATTATAATAATATATATATATATATAATGTATTCACCAGGAAGTTCATATGTTCTATTAGTTACTTTTATAGAAAGGGCTGTGTTACTGTTTCCGTGCACATTTTTTTTATCTTGCCTATTTTTATTTGCAATTAACGCTGTACATGTTATTACTCACATGGACAATACTTTTAGTGGCGGTAATCAGCGGCTATGCATCTTGAGCTACATATTATGTACTTCTATCCGCTCTACTATGCCATCCTGAATACTTTCAATCTCTTCCTTCAATTTTACATCAGTATCATCTTGCGGACGGTGCGTTCTTCACGATGAATAGCTTCATAATATTCGAACTCGCGTGATTATGTTACATGATAAGGGCGGTCCCCTGTAAATGTCAATAAAAAATAGGGAATTACTTAAATGTAAATATGAAATATGGTAGTCACGGATTCGAACTTGCAAAGCTAGACTCGGAACTGAGTATTTAAATCATAAGTTAAACTAAATACAGAATGTTATTGAAAATAAGGAATGCGGAATTGTCATTGTTTAGCTCACACAAAAGAGTTAAAGACTTTTTATTGAAAAAAGGAATGTAATGATGAATTTTGTTTTTGTTATAAAAATGAAAATTAAAATAAGGAATGTGAAAACGGACAAAGGAAAATGTTATTTGTAAAGTGGGTTACGAAAATTAGGTTAGAGGGTCGGCTTTGTAAGATATATGTGAATAACAGTGCATGCTTAAACAGAGAGGCATGTCGTGCCATGTGTTTCATATGCATGTGCTTGGTCATGCAGTGACGTCATGAGTTATGAATTTAGTTAGAGAAGTCAGAATCAGAATAAGTCAATTAGGAGAAGTCAGAGAAGGGAATCAGATCAGAGAAGCAAAGGAGATCAGACCGATTCTCCGTTAGAATCAAGGCACCCTCTGGGAGCGAGAGGCTTAGAGCTAAGCATGTAAACAACTTTGGATCCCTGAAATACAGAATCATTTCCGACCGGTCGAAGAATAAGTGATTATCATGTTTTTATATCTGCCGTCTTTCTGTGTTCATCATTACAAGGAGAAACGTAACGTGTTTATATTATATGTACAACTGTCAACGTAAATGTCAAACGCACTATATTTCGGTCTATCTATGAAGATATTCATAAATCTCCTCTCATTGAATCACAGGCTAGGCTCTCTTGTAGTAACATGTACACTGACTATTATATATATATATATATATATATATATATATACAGAACTGTCTCTCTCTTTATGTATACCCTGCTTATGTCTCCAATATGTTATATCTCCATCTCTTAAGACATATTAACACTCACAATGAATACATATAATATTGAACACATAACAACATGATCAACACATGAACAAACTCAGACTCTTACAACATGAACAACAACAAATATACAAGTCGTCATCTAAATAGGAACAACGAAACATACTCACATATTTGGTACCTTCTAAAATAACATCAGTATGCAATAATTAGATGGCTCTTTTCCTAAGTTTAGCAAAGGTTCCAGAATATTTTCAGGAAGATACTGTGCCCGTATTTATTTTATGTATTACGTTTCTAAAATATAACTCGGTTTTAAAGATCTTTTTTTTTTCTCCTCAGTTATTCTCATTTAATCATTTACGTTATCTCTCTTGACCTGATTTTGCCAGCATCTACGACACTAAGCTATCTACAGCTACGCGTTCAGGAAGTGTGTACATTAGTTTTCGAGCGGGCAGTTCCAAGTACTAAGTTTTTCTATTTAAACTTTTATATAGTTCGTTTTAATCGCATTGTTCTGTGCAACTGTCAATAATGATTTCTGTGTTCTTTTAGATCCACAATGAATTATTTTTGTGCTCGTATTTTTATTCAGTCTTACAAACCAAGCATTTTTCTGTTTCTACTCTCTTTTTTTTTTAGAATTTATACTCTTTGTATTGTTTGTTTTATCATTCTGCCTTGCACAAACCAAGCACTTTTTTCTGTTTCTGTTGTTTTTTAAAAAAATATACTCTTTATATTGTTTATTTTATCATCTGCCTTGATGCAATTATTAGCATTGTTGTGCTCTGGGTCGTGTAGTTTTTACTTATTTACATTTCATTCATGTATTCCTCTATATATTTTCTCCCTTCTTTTCCTTTACGTATAACTCGGATGTAGTTTCATTTTGAGTTTAGTGATTTTGGTATGATAGCAATTTTACTTCATCTTCTTATATTGAACTCTTTATTTATATTATTGCTTATCATTCAAAGTGTCTAAATATTGTGATAGCTTTACTACCAACATAATTGTCAATTTTCCCCTATATAACTTAGTTTCTAAAGATTTTCTTGATTTCTAATATCCTCTTTGTCAGTTTTATTTTCCATGTTTTCGGGCTGACCATTTCTACCTAGAGTACCTTCAGATTTTAGAGCATCTATTATGGTGGTGTTGTCTCTTGGTGAATAGTTTTTAATCTTCTATATATGAGATCCTTTATTCTTTTGTGCGTGTGCCTGTGCGTGCGTGTGTGTGTGTGCCTTTGAACGTGTATCTGACATTACACATGTTGATAAGTCGCGCTATGTCTATGTAAACAGTAATTGTGATATCCTCTGTATACTTACTTCAGCAATAAACTATTTCCTAGTGTTAATTATAGGTTAAACATTTCTATTGTTTTCTCCAAAAACTGGTGTTTTATGGTATATTCGTACATAAGCATCTATTTATCCAATCTAAGAGAGTTTTATCGCATGCGTTTCTATGTTATACAATTTCCTTTTTTCTGTGTCTTTTCTGTTTTTTTTTAAATTTTTTCTTTACATCTTTAGTATTTTAAAATGAGTATGTGTACATCCTATTGCTTTACAGTATCCTTTCCGTTTTCTCATTATACAGGCCGAGTACAAGGGGCCCCCCTCTACGAATGAAAATTTTACTTTTACCATGACTACTGTTTGTAAAATTTTCAAAAATATGTAAGGTGTGGTTATTGAGAAAAATGCGAACAAACGAATGGACGAACGGACAAAGTGGAGGGAATTACAAGGTGCAATCCCACCTTTATCGATGGAACCAATAAAAGAATGCCCAATCTGTTTTTTCCATCCATAATGTTAACATTTCCCACGTTGTTAGTATGCAGATTATTGGTCTATAAGTGCTGGTGGCTTTTTCTTGTTTTTATCTCGATTTTCTCGTTATGGTCTTAATATACGTTAAGGAAACTTATAAAATAATTTTCCTATTTCATTCTACAACTTTTCATTTTGACAGGAGTTTATAATTTTCCTTTGAATAAAGTTATTTACAAGTTTCGGTTTGGAAATGTTTTTAATTTTTTTTACTTTTAAACATTATATACTAGATGATTACATAATAGAGATAAGAGATTAATACAGATATAGAAAGAGAGAGTGGTGGGGTAAGTGGCACGTATATACCTATAGAAATGGAAAATAAACATTTTTATATTACTAATACTTATATTAGTGTTTGTTCGTCAGGGAGTATATTTGATAGTTTATACATACAAACAGAGAGAGTAAAATACATACTATATACCGATAAAGAGTCAACAACATCTGATACCACTAAAATTTAACCTTGCCATTAAATTAAATTAAACCACAGTATTGGGTTATTTGTCCCGTTAATTGAGAACAAATGTTAATACTTATAAACGAGATGTGATGCTAGCAACTTGCTTTTATTAGTGATTTACTGGCCTCCTTATGCAGACTGGTTATTGTTTTAAAATCAAACCACTTTTAAACGAAAACATTATTACGTACTAACGTATTAAATGCAAGATAAATTACTCTTCTACTTACATGGAAATCTTTTTAACGTATTTTAAACTGTTTTTATTTCTTACTAATAAGAGTAATGTACAACACATTACTGTGACCAAAGGCAAGATAAGTTTCTATTATATAAGAGTATAAAGTACTTGTATAGATTAAACGCACAGAAATAGTACTGAAGATGTCGAGTAGTTTTATTGCAAAATAAGAAATTCCGAACTTGCACACACCTAACTACATTAAAAAAAAAACTCTTACATTGTAAAGGTGTAGTTTTAAATTATATATCGATATAGGCTAAATAATAGATAACATTATAGTGTAAAAAATGCCTTATGGAGTTTGTAAGGAATGAATTCGTACATACTCAAACAAAGTCACATTTATATAATTGTAGATATATACATATATAACCACGTGTAATGTATTTTTACGTTTTATCTCTCCCGGATAAACTATTTTAAATAAGGCGTGTATACTGTAATCATTTCTATATCAGATAAGGCGTCAATCTATAATATAAATCTCACCAGTTTTGTGTAAATGTACATGTGTATGTATGTTTGTATGTCTGCCTAAAACTTTTGACGAATGGGGCGGAACGTGACGAAACCTGCATCGTTTTAAACTTCGAACTTTAGGACGACAAATATCGAAAAATTGGCTAAAAACATTACTTCCTTCACCCTCAATGGGACAGTTTTCTACAAGGAGGGGTCGCTTTTTTTCATAGATATTTTCGAAAGTCATCTCCTCTTTTCGATTTACTAGTCTTAATTTGGACGATCATTTTCGGTTTTGTAATGGACGCAACGGCAAAGACACCACGTTGTTTTCCCTTTCGCAGTTCGGAGTCGAACCTGCCTGCCTAGTAACTGTTTTTTTGCTCAACACACACCTCCAAACACTTGGGAAACGCCAGGCACCAAGGCTACTATACTATACATAGGACACATTATGATAAAGGCCGCATTATGATAAAGGCCGCATTATGATTAAAGCCACATTAATTTAATGTTAAATATTGTCGCTGAAATATATGCTCTAATTATTTTATCGTCAATGTACAAAGAATACAAGAATATATCTGCTATACAAAAATTCAGATTTTTACAAATGATAATTATATATGCAGAAATAGCCATACAGATCACCGTCATGGTGATAAAATTTATTTAATCCTTTTTTTCTTCTACTTTGCATAGCAATTCAATCTATTATTTCGACTTTTTTTATATGTACTTAGTTACTCAGGAGTGAAGACAAGATAATCTGCCCCCAAACAATAATGCGATGAAATCAGACTTGGATGTAATTACCAGTCGATGCGATGCGAAATAGCAACGTTCCAGGTAAATTGCAATGTTGGACAAGACTTTTCCGGAATAAAATCATTAAAAATGAAATTTCGGACAGTATGGTCGTTTAGGCTGTCAAAATCACAGATACGACGACTTAATTCTTATAATTGACTTGATCTATCTCGAAGTCGAAATACTACTACTACTACTACTACTAATAATAATAATAATAATAATAATATCTAAGAAACACTTTCAGTCTGGTAATAAAAAAGTAGTGAAAAAATACTTATGAAAAGATCGAATAAAAAGTAACCATAGCCTATACCTAAAAATTCTCCTCGTTTAAACCTGGTATTTGCAGACTGATCGTCCATTCTATTTCTGCATTGGAACAGATTGTGATTTAATTAATGTTATCAGACCAGAAGCTGTGCATATTTTTAAATGGTAAACAGGGCTTAGTAACGTGGTAAATCGTCAGCGTCTGCTCTGACTATGAATCATTAACATAAAATTGGCATCATAGGTATGACATGATGGGATTATAATTTTTTTTAATGTTGTTTAATAATAATAATAATAATAATAATAATAATAATAATAATAATAATAATAATGAGAATAATAATAATAATAATAAGAAGAAGAAGAAGAAGAAGAAGAAGACGGTATCAGTTTCGGCTGATATTTCAAAACATATATGTCAAGAGTGAGAGAGGGTGGACACCCTACTAGAACAGTACAAAAATGTATTTAAAACTTAGGGTAAAGGGGCTTATTGTCAAGCAAATCTAAGTGATGAGCAATGACCGTAAAAAATCAATAATAACCGGATGTCGCAATAACGAAAAATTGTTTGTTAAGGTTATTGGAAAAAACACCCAAAGAATACTAGAAATCGGGAGAGACGTGTCACTTATCCTACAGGGAATACCAACAGCTATCATGTGGGGACAACCACTGATGAACATCTGCAGTAAAATTCATAATTATTACATAACGAAAATAATAATAATAATAATAATAATAATAATAATAACAGCTCCACAGAAGATTCATAAGAATGACAAAAGATGAGAATAACGAAAACACCTGGACATGGATGCGAAAAGGACATATAAACCGAGAAACTGAATCTCTAATAACTGCAGCACAAGATAACTCGATAAGAACCAACCATATCAAATCAAGAATCGATAAAACACAAGAAAACAGCAAATGCAGACTCTGTGGACAAAGAGACGAAACGATAACCAATATAGTAAGTGAATGCAGCAAACTGGCCCAAAAGGAATAAAAAAAAGACAGGCATGACCAAGTGGCGAGGGCGCTGCACTGAGAATTGTGCAAACGACTGCATTTTGAGCGTACAGACAAATGGTACAAGCATAAACCCGCAACAGCATTCGAAAACGAGAACCACAAAATCCTGTGGGACATGGACATACAGATGTACAAACCCATCCAAGCAAGAAGACCAGATGTCGAATAAATTAACAAGAAAGAAAAATCCTGTCAAATCGTAGACTTTGCAGTCCCAGCTGACTACAGGGTGAGTATGAAAGAAAAGGAGAAAAAAGCAAATACACAGAGTTAGCCAGAGAGTTAAAAGGGATTTGGATGATGAAGAAAATCAAAATAGTACCGATAATAGTAGGAGCACTACAAACACTTCAGAAAAACTTCGAAAAAAGAATGTCAGAAATTGGAATCAGAGGAATAACTTCAAAAGTACAACGACTAATGATAATGAAAACGACTGAAATATTAAGGAAACCCCTAGAATGCGGAGAATAATACAAGACAATATAACGAATAAGCGTTACAGGGAATGAAGAACACCGAAGCTGCAAATTTACAAGTTCTACACCCCCATCATGCATTCCTGCATAGTTTCAGCACCGCTCCTCCCAATAGAAAAGTGACACCAAAGAGCTGAGAAGGGTCAAGAAGGACTGAAAGACCGAGGAGAGTGCGCCAGCCAGATGTCGGTTTGACAAGCGCAAAAAGAACGGGGACTTTCGGGAGGCTTAGTGCCACTCAAATTCCAGCATAAATTAATAACCACTGGTCAATGAGAAGGGGCTGTTGCGATGATGCAAATTCATTTGCAAATGCTATCGAAGGAGGTGGAGAGAACTTGACGTCTGTGGAGACTTGTTGTTACTCAGCTTTCAGAGAACACCACAGGTTTCCAATCAGATCGTTTGTTGACTTGTGTGAAAGCTCCATGTGAGCCAATAATAATAATAAGATTAATAATAAACAATATAATCATGACATGTATTGGCCGCAATAAGCGTACGACCTGATGCACAAGCTTTTATTGAGAATGTACAACACACCAGTCAATATTATCAATTTGATCGAAAATGCAATGCAAACATGGAGACTTAAACCGGCAGCTGACGGACTGATAAGAATGCAAAAAGGTACCTTCGACGCAATCCATATCACCATTACTGTTCATCACAGCCATGATGCCGTTTGTCAATATTCTAAGAAAGTACAAAGTCGGATACAATTGACAAATACAGACAGAAGCATAAAATACCTAATGTGCATGGACGACCTGAAACGTTTTACCAAAACCAAAAAGTAACTAGATACGCTAATAAACACAATACGAATCTTCTAACATGACATCTGGATGTAATTTTGTATGGAAAAGTGTGCACTGTCAGTTATGAGAAAGAGCAAACAAAAGGCAATGGATGGTATAGAACTACTAAATCAATCGGAGATTAGACCACTAGGTGAACCTGGCACCTACAAATATTTGAGAGTTATCGAAGCAGATACTCTCATCAAAGCAACAGAAATGAAAGAAAAAATTGAAAAGGAATACCGTAGGAAAAAAGAAAATACCTAGAAACTAAACCATATAGTAGATGTGTTCGTTCGTCGGAACGATGATGGATATCTGATCATCCTGTGGGACGGGTGCGGGAATCATCATCGTTAATTATGGCTGATAAGCTCAAGCTTTGCTTGAAAAGTTCTACTGCTGTGAGAACAGGGAATGGTAGCAGATTCTCCTTCCTGTCCTTTCTGCGCTTCTCTTCGTCAATTTTTCGGTAACTTAGATATTTTCAGGCATCCTCATGAAGAGCGGCCCGCCACTTCACTCTATCTAAAGCTATTAGCTCCCATGATGACGAATCAGCGTTGAAGGCCTTCAGTGATTCCTTATACTATATAGTAGAAACCTAATAAAAGATACATGGGCAGTGTTACTAGTAAGACATTCCGGACCGTTTATAAGTTGCAGCAAAGAAAAACTGAGGCATATCGACCGGAAACCCAGGAGACTTATGGCCATGGATAAAAACACACAAGAATTGATGTGAAAAGGAATCATGAAGGAAGAGAACTGGTTGGTATAGAAGACTGTGGGAATGACACAAAAAAGAATTAGAAAAAATTATACGACAGAACACAAAACGATAATTAGTGTAGCTGGAGAGACTGCAAAATCACACGACAGAAAACAGAGAAAAAGGATAATACAAGAAAAATAAATATAACAATAAACAACTACACAGACGATTCATGAGGATTCACAAAAATTAGACTAACGAAAACACTAGGACTTGATAAGAAACGGAAACCTAAACGGATAAACGAAATCCCTACTAAAAGCTGCAAAGAAACGCGCTTATAACCTAACATATCAAATAAAGACGGATAAGATACAAGAGAACAGCAAATCCAGACTTTGCGGACTAAGAGACGAAACATTAAAGCATATCATAAGCGAATGCAGAAAAATACGAGAACACACACATTCAATCAGTGAAGTTTATATACTGAGCATTATGCAAGCAACTACTTCTTGCATACTCAGATGAATAGTATACGCTCAAATCGACATCAGTATATGAAAATGAAAAACACAAACTCCTCCGTAAAATGGGCATACAGACAGATAGCACATCCATGCAAGCAGATTACTTGCCATGATAAATAAAAATAGGTAACGTACTTCAAGATTGTAGAATTCGTCGTTTCAGTAGACCACATAGTCTATGTGAAAGAGACACAGAAGCCAAGCTAATACACGCAGCGGCCAGAAGGCTAAAAGGCATATGGAAAATGCAAACAGTAAAGATAACACCAATTATAATAAGATTAGTAAGAATAATTCCGCAAACTCTAATATATAAATAGGAGAGTTTGAATCAGAGACAGAGCTGAAAAGATACAACGGATAACAATAATTAAACGGCTAAAACATTAAAAATATCATAAGCTAAAAACGCAAACCGCTTAGAAAAATAAACAGAAATAAAACTGTAAGACAATAACATAAACGGTCGCTGGATTCAATATGCAAAATCCAATGCCATCAACTAGTTCCATGAATTTAGTTTTTCAGTCTTCTTAACATTATTATATTTGTTAACAACGCGCTAAAAATTTAAGTGACTGAGACCCTTGTAAGTCTTCATTGCGATTTAAACAAACACAGGGAATCACATCCCAAGCAGGGAAACGCGCCGATTAAAAGAACTTAAGAACAACAACCGCGCACGTATGTACAAAGAGGCTTTACTTGATAAATCTGCTTTCTTAATCGCCCACTGGCAAAAACGCACTTGCAAAAGTGCTCGCTTACATTAAACCAGGATGTATGAACTGTTCGAAAAATGGAAATTAGTAAATTAGTCTAAAGATATAAACACAATAAGATATTATAAACCATACAATAAAAATAAAGAATATTAAAAAATTAAAAAGAAATGTAAATGTCAAAACCAATGCTATTTGACGTCTGACATCTATCAGAAAATATAGGAGTAAAAATAGTATGTAATAATAATAAAAAATACCAATAAAAATAAAAGTTAAGACGAAGTATAATATTGTATAACATACTATAAAAACTATGCAAAAAGATACGTCGACTCCTAATGACTTTGTATATTTGTTATCTTCTAGTTCCACTTTCTTCTCTGTGTCCTATACAATATGTTTGTATGCAAACAAAACATATGTATATCAAAATCGACAAGTAAGAATAACGAAAAGCAAATAACGTTCGTGTATTAATAATAATGCGATAACTTGATACGAGTATTTGGTAATGACTGATCGTGTAGTTAGTGTTTCATAATAAAAGGTACGTTTAGTACTATAAATCTTATTATTTTGATTCCCAGTCTTACATTTGCACGTACACGTATACCAGTGCCATTGTTCAACGTTATTTCAATCACTCCATGTACTGCACGTGGACGATACGTCACATAGATATAGAGAGAAAAATTAGGTAAGAAATGAATGCAGTTCGTTGGGATATTATTCGTGGAACACCATGTAGAGAATAAATTATGTGGCTAAAGGCATTGCACCCCGCAATGCACCACCGCTTCACTGATTAATGATTAAGAACGATCGATCACAGGCGAATAAACCTTTTATTGTATTCAAATTGTTTTGCTTTTTTTACAGAGTATTACCGCACCTGTCTAGCTTTTCCTCTTCCGAGCAGAATCTCTTTAAGGGACAAATGTTTAAATAGAAGTAAATGGATTACCACCCTAGGTTGTAATGAAGCATATATGGACATATTTAGTGTAATGATTTTAGAGGTACATGTACTTGATAATTTAATGTCTCACAAGTCGCAATATATTAAATACATGAACATTCCTGATATATATTCCATAGTTGTACAATGCGAGCGTTTTGATTACTTTGTGTATTAAGGTTCTGACGTTCTAATAGGCAAAGAAATAGTCTTTTCTGTATTTCATGGTCATCTGTTTGCTGGTTTCACACTAATATTATGGGGTCGCGACCGCGTTAGTTGTTGCGGACGTTATAGCAGAATTTTTCAGATGTTTTACAAAGAGGATGGGGGCATGTGTGATTATCTTGGAAGTAGCAATTTTACAATGGTTTTCAGGTGGCATATATACTCCTATTAAGTGAATTACTCCTTTGCCAGAAATTATCCACACATGTTCAGACAAGACGATTTGAAGCCACTGTATGCATTGTCAGTAAGTTTTTGGTTTTCACCAAGGACCTGGTTAGTCAGATCGATCTTGCAATAACGTTGCGTGCCCGACAAACTCTTCGTTGTTAGCATTAATAAGAACTTCAGTTCTTCTCACTTTATAAATATGTGGGAAGAGTCTTATTAAAGATGCAGTCAATTATGCATTCTAGGGGTGTTGTCTGTCGATCTCTTTATTATATTTATTTTAAAATAGCATATGTTATTATCTGTCATATAACAGTAATAAATAGCATCTCCAGTCTTGTCCATGAATTAAATAGAATAGTCGAATCATAATATTAAATAGGTGTACTATAACAACTTTAGCTTTCACTGTCTTGGAAATTAGCCACCGAACAATTTGTTTTGAAATTTATGAAGTAATATATAATAGTACTGTTTACTGCATAATTACTCTACATTAATCTATATGTAGCGACTTCTTTCCGTGAATTATAAGAATTCTCTCACAAATGTTTTAAATTCTATTTGATCGATGATCTTATATAAATTGGTATCACATTTGGAATTCATTAACTTGTTAGCAAAGATGCAATGTAAATCTTTGTGTGAACTGTTTTTCTGCTTCGCACGATGTTTAAATGTTATATTTGTTTGTAAAGCCTCTTGATTACTTAAAATATATCAAACATACCCTGTGCCCTATATGTGGGAGTGTAAATAGTTTGCTTTCTCAATGAAATAAGTTTTTTTTTAATTTTTTTATTCTGATCCAATTTAAGAAATTACAAAAAAAAACAACAACTTTCTAATCAATAGTAAAAACAATTAGTTACCATAGAATTTAAAAGATAAATACTATGTATACTCCTATTAACTCCTATGTTTTCCTCTTACCTCTCCTCTTCTCTCTATATAAGTGTATAGTGACCGGTTGTTTCTGATTATTAGACGGGGTTATCTTAAAACAAGATGTAGAAACGCATAGATTTATAGATAACATAACTTTCCGTTAACTAAAATATATTATTCTTACAACAAAATACATTGTGCTCATATGTAGGGATATGACAATATCATATTCTTTTCATTGTATATATCTGACACAGTTAGACCCAGCTAATCAACCGAGAAATGCATCACTCTATATAAAAACATATAAAATATTAACTGATATACACTCGAGAGTCGAAACAATGAAAAGAAAACTTCTGTTGTCACCGCCCTAGCCATATGCCTAAATCAAGATATGGCGCTAATGCACTTACTGATCCACGCTATTTTTTCAATCGTATTTCCAAGTTTAATTAACCTTTTATGATATTTTTTTTTTTAATAAATTGTAAGGTTAAAGTACAGAATAGGTACAAAACACCCTCCTCTCCTCAGGTTAAGAATGGCTTTTTAAATAATAACGTTGTTATTATCTCAGCACAGATCAAGATATATACCGTTTCTCCAGGCACATCGCAACGGAGAAAAGCCTTTTGTTTATCAGCAAAAAAAAACAAAAAAAAAACAAAAAACTCCCGGAAACTATATATAAATATTAATGCTCATACTGTTAAATGCCTAGACAGGGTAATAAAAGAGAGTACACAGCAGGTGCTTTTATTCATGCTACGTTGCTGTACTTACAAATGAATTAGTATCATCAAGTCCCAGACACTCCTAAGGGGAAGAGAACATAATAAAAAACAAACGGAATGGAGACCATGGTCACAAAGACATCATTCATTTTATTGATAGGAATTTTATTATTACAAAAATCAGGACAGAAAGAAATGTATTACTCCAACACTAGATATAAGTTTTGTTAAAAGTCGTAAGAAGCGATTCGGAGTTGAAAATGTCTTATTTCATGAGACCAAATTATAAGAACGTATCGGAATGAGCTATAATAAATGCGCTTGTGAAAATAAGATTGATAGTGTTTAAACGACAACCAAATAAAATAAGTATACTGAGACTAATTTTCAACATGCTATTTATTAAGGTCGATCTTTAACTTGGTTTAAAAGTAAAAAATTCGCATCCCGATTTCGAATGTTACGCCAAGTTATCTTCTTGCATCAAGTCAATTGTGATGTTTTAGAATAATCTACCTTTAACTTATAATCTTAAAGGAAAGTATCATATGCATTAAATTCCAAAGATAAATATAGAAGTGGTAGAATTAGTATATAGGACTTTATGTGATCTTCTATCTATTACAGCGGTAGATACGATGCGCCTTCAATAAGTCCCACTTTTAGTATGAACACTTTTATTGATAATACACACATAACACTCAAGTCTCCTCCTAAGTAATCTCCTCTGGCTGCAATGCATGTTGTACCGTTCTAACAACTTCTGGAAGGTCCCATAAAAGTCCTTTGATGTGAGCATATTAATGACTCTCCTCACAGCCTCTTTCATCTCTTCAGTTATCTCAGAATGACAGTCTTTAAGGTTTTACTTGAGCTTAGGTGTTACCAGGGAGCAAGTGTTGGACTATAGAAAGGGCGAGAGATTGTTTTGATGCCCATCCTGGTCAAATAATAAGTGACAAGATTTGAGTTGTGGACTGGTGAATTCGCGCAAATCTTCACAACTTGCGAATAATTGGGTGTATATTTCGTACCTTGATATCAATCTGTGCACGTGATGTCTCTATAGACACTGGACAGTCATTATCCATGAAATTCTTTATTTGTCCAATCAACACTAATATTCTGACATTCTTACTCTTTCCACACCTCTCATCATCCCTCACAGACTCTCTGCTTTCCTTAAACCTCTTATGCCACACAAAATTTGATGCTTCATTCATACGATAGGCCAAATACCGTCTTAAGTATTCCATACATTTTTGTGATGTTTTTCCCAAGTTTAAAACTTAAATTTTATTGCATATAGATCTTCTAAATTATCCTCATCTCCAGATTGCATTTTTGAAATTTACAAGCTGTGACAATCAGACTTTAGTAAAGTGTATTTCAATTCCTGCTGTAGTTGGTCGTTTGACTCTGAGAGCATAAAAATTGGTAAGTCATCTCATAAGATGCACAGCAACAACATACTTAACATTCAATTGTCTACAACAATTTTTAATGCCTGTACAAAAAAAGTCTGGAAACTTAAGTAGGAAACCTCGTACATCATAAGAGTAATTATCGCTGGCGCTTTCGACGATGAGCCACGCAGAGAATACTTTTTCTTCTTTAAAAGAGTAGAAGATCGACTCCTAAGTATTTTTTGGAGAGAATGTTTTCTGATTACTACTCAATTCTCAGATAAAAGAACGTACTACCTTTAACCGAAACTGTGTTGTCACTTTCAAAGAATTGCATTTCAATATCCTGTTTCCCGTTGTAATAAATTTATATAATATAACCCTATTCTCCCGAGGGCCGGGCCGCATCCGTCGCTATCCTTGTTCCCGGGAGCATACTTGTGATGTACTTCTGGCCGTGTTCGACGCTCCCAGATCACAGGACAATAGATGCAACCCAGCAGGACTACATTCTTACTTGTCTAGTGGTGGACCCCTCAAGGGTGACCAGACTCTCACTGGTCACTAGAAAATATCTTCTGCTGCTCAGGGTACGCGCAATGTGCATGACCCTAAGTCCGTGTGGTAACATCGTCGATCTCGGCCGTCACTCTGGCTTCGTGCTGGATCCAGTCGGTCTCTTTCATCATCTGGCGTCAGGGCATACCTGAAATAAACTGCATCTTCATCTCAGGCTGGTAAATCGAGAACAAGGAAAAACTCTTTTTATATAACGAAACAAAATAATTATTCATAAATCGTTTTACACTTGTTTAGTCGGGTTCTTTGATTCAAGCCTCATGATGCAAGTTGCATACTTAAGTTCCACTAATCAATTTCCCAGCTAAGAACAAGAGCTTTTCAACTTAGCTCTTATGAGGGTTTCACCCCCCAGGCGGGGTGAGAGCGATGTGGACGCCTCGATGCCAGCCAGTAAAAAATGACTCTGGACTCTAACTCCAAAAAGTCAATCGTTTTTATCAAATCAGAAATTTCTCCCTCCGCCTTTTTGGAGTTATTTTTCTCTTTTCCATTGTCTTATTCTTTTCTTTCTCTCGTGAACTCATTATTTTATTCTTTTCATTTTCTCTTTCTTTTCTCTCTTCTTCGTCTTTCATGACCATATCTCTCCCTAGGTTCAATTTATTTATTTATCTGTCCAACTAACTTATCACTTGGTTTGATCTGGCAGTTAAACACAACACCTCCCAGACAACAAAACAGATCTTTTGAACCCAAGTCATTGTACCTTTCAACAAAACATTGTTTCTTTAATAATTTGAATTATTGTTTTAACCTAAACCAGAAAACGACCCTGTATTGCATTTTCTGCCAACTTGAGAATCTCATTATCATATTTATTTATTTATTTATTTCCCATCGAAATATTCACTATTTCTTCTCTCATTGAAATATTTACTCTTTTCTGTGGACAGGAATCTTATAAACATCTGTTTTTCCTCTCCCATCTTCTCTTCCTCTATTTGAAAAGCAAGATCATCTGGTGTCGCCAGGGATCTCGTCATATTTATACCAACAACCTATTTTGCCGACCCTACCCAAATTCTGCTATATTTCTTCGTGTTTCTAAAGTTCACTTTAATTTCCCGGATTAAGCTTCTTCCTAAGCATTTAACATCTCTAGATCACCTTTAATTTACTTATATTTACCTCAAACAAAGGCATTGCCCCTGAGACGCAAAAGACTACTGTGAATAAAATAAATATTTCTACAGGGAAACCATAAGTAGGGAGTGGATCGGCGAGATGCCTGTTCACTTTATACTTGAACTTTCGCATGTAAGTATGTATACTCGGCGAGACAGCCTATAGAGGAGGAAATTATAAAGTCTATCGGTACGAGGAAAGAGAATTTCAGAGTAGAAGACGTTTTCTCGTATCGAGGACCTATGTTCTGAAATCGTCGACTTTTGCTGCCGCTTGGGTTGGTCGAGGGTATCTAGGTGGAAGGGATACCAATTCTACGTGTTTCTCAGAACACATGTCATTCTAGTACTTGTAAAGAGGCGCCGGGATGCAACATTGCTGCGATGAGACAGAGGTTGAAGCTTGGTTGAGAGCGCCGAGCGTATTATATTAGAAACAATTTGTGAATACTGTCGAATGGAGATATGAGATATCGATACATCAACCCATATATGTTTTTTTTACAAATGTATCACCACTTATAAAGACAAGAGACCACTCGAGGATAAGGGTTAATGTGTGTGCAGTCAGCCAGAAAGCAAGCAAATGGAAGAGAGTTTTACAGATGTGCAGTTCTAAAAAGGAAGCTTTGTTCATAGAATGTACGTTTAAGTTAAGCAACAGATAAAGAGTGGGAAAATTACTGGTAGTGTTTTCAACTAGATGAGTGTTTCTCGTGTAAGTTTAGCGAGAGGGGACCGTAGATTGGAGTTCAGTGTAACGATATTCTATGCGTATGCGAATGCTTACTGTGTAGGTACATAATATACTGTCAGGAGTGAGTATCTTTGTAATGCTATGAATGAATCTCATCTTATTTGTAGCAACTTGGAAATATATTCGATGTATTTGTTGCAATTTAAGGCCTGGATTGATTGTTAGCAGGGGTAGTTTGAATGAAGAACTCTCAGCTAAATTGTTATTATTTGAAAAAATAATTGCGTTTGAAGAAACTGGCATTTGTGTTAGTAGCATTGGATTTTACAAATCATTTATGGCCCTTATTAAACTACTATTTTGTAAGGTTAGGATATTATCTTGGATATATACTCCTTCGGATTACCACCTCCTGTAGAACAGAACATGTCTTTTATTTTTAAACCGCATTATATAGTATTAAACCATTATAGATAAAAATAATTTCATAAAATAAACAGTAAGTTCTCTAGACTGCAATGTATACTATAATTTATCGTACACTCCCAGGAGGCAGGTAAAGCTTTCGTCCTGTGCACCGTGATGAGTCATCGACTAGAACAGACAATCAATCGATTTGATTAAAAAAATAAGTCATTTCAATGATTTCGATGGCAATAGAAATATAAGAGTGTTGAATATTGATGATCCTCATTTAATCCCTCGCCACGTCGAGTCTCCTTGCTAGTAATAAAATAAACCAGATTTTAATGTACGTGTATAAGTTATGGGACTGTTCAATCGGTTGCTATAATATAATATCGATCTTATGTATTGCTAAGCGCTTAGTCGTCGACAGAAACATGTGTTCGTCTTTCTGATACTAAGTAGTTGGCCCATTGGATAGTGAGGTATAGGTGTGAAAAAATGGTTATAGTGATTCTTAAGCAGCTAAAGTAGATACGCCCTTTAAATGTAAGCAAATAGATAAAAACACCAGGAAAATATTTAGCGTTATGCATTTTAATGTATTCCTCTTTTACTTATCACGGGGTAAACAAACCAACAAACAAATCTACTAACAAGCAAACAATGGAAAAAGTCCGAACACATTCAACTCTCAAGACAATGAAAAAGATGTGTTCCACTTCTTTTCCACATACAATGCCTGGAAGTCTCAAATGGTCACCCATCTGGCACTGACCACGCTCATCATTGCTTAACTTCGGTGATCTGATGGGATCCAGTGTACCAAACGTCATTTTGCCGTGTTAGTACTTATTTATATATATTCAATTAATTTATACTTGATAATCAAAGAGTTATACGTATATTTTTTTTTAGTTTTGACGTACTGATTTTACACTCAATCCTGTACTGTACCTACAAAGACAATAACATTTATTCTTCTTATTAAAGAAACAATATCAATATATATTCAAATAATGACATCTTTTTCTATGTAGACACATAGTTCGTATAGCTACAATATATTAAAAAAAATTATATTGATGTCCAGACTAAGATCTAACACAAAACACCTCATAAATGCAAAATACTCTGATGACCTGTTTATAAATTGACTAGTGATTATGTCAAAATGAATAAGCAAACGCAAAAAAATATAAGAAAAGCAATAGCAGTGAGATACTATAAAACTAAGCAATAGACAAATATCAAGACAGACGTGAACAAAAATAGAAAACCAAAAAAGTAAGCGGGGAGAAAACAAGTTTTATTAAAATATCTGTTTGGAGAAACAATGGAAAATGTCGGACGAAGTGACCCGTATACATAAAAGAGTGTTTGTAGATCTTTAGTTGAAGTTAATTACCAACTGGTTGAGGAGAGATGCGGCTTATGATTACCCATCGTTTTTTTTTTCGTTTTTTTTTCACAATCAACTCTTTGTGCAAGCCGTCTTTAGAAGGGTATCAATTATATTCCATAATGGAAGAAGGGTCGGTAGTTACACATATCCAATACAATGTATGGACACATTTTTCCTATTAATGCTAAATTCAAAATTACTACCTTAAAATTATTTTTTTAAAACATAAAACAAAAGACTAGATGTAATCCACGGGTGTTTGAACAGAAACAAATATTTAATTTCCCGCACTAGAGCAGATTAGGGAAAAAATGGAAGGGAGATAATCTGAGATAAAAAAATGATACTACGAGAGTGACCTCCACTGCATCGGGTAATATAATACGAATTCACACACTAAGCAAAAAAAAAACAATATTAAAGTAAATAAACACGCATAAATATAGGAATAAAATTATATAAAATTATATGATAATTGAAAAATAAAACAAATAGGAAAAACAGGGAAAATTAAAACAAAAATAAATAATTAATGAATAAAAAATAAAAATACGAAAGTACGGGTTAAAACGGAAAACTATATTTACATAACACCAAATGGTGGGGGAAGTGAGGAAGCATGGCTGTGGAAATCTTTTTACCCGAATACGATGTCCGGCATGTTAAAAATATACCATTTGTTGTAAACATCTAATGGATAAACATCTGAAGAAGTTGGTGGGGACAGGATATTTTTACGTAAACATAAATCGTAAAATTGCCAACTAATTAATGAAACAGCTGTAATGTAAAAATCCAGGAAATAAACGAAGGTCATAAAAAAAACGTGAGTCTTTGAATTTTCAACAAAGTTTTGAACTATATATATATATATATATATATATATATATATATATATATATATATATATATTTATATTAATTATACTTTATTATTATCTTATTGTGTATTGTGGTTTGAGTGCAATGATTGTTTATATTTTTGATATAATCCGTAGAAACGGATATATATCATTGAAATAGCCGAACGGACTTGCGTTCGAACAATATATCTGGTATCTCGCAGAAGGGATAAAAAAAAAACTGTAGACGCAGCATAGTTTGTAATGTGAGGCGTGTGTAACTTTTTGAAATTTCTCCCAGAATACCTCTAATAGCTAATGTTTATGTCTTATCCAGCCAATCACAACATTGCAGGAAGGAAAGACTAGGATTTGCTTATATTCATTACAGCGTTTTAATATACCAAATATTTCTGATTTACAATATTGCCTAATCTGCTATACAAATATTTTGCAGTTGTGTTTTGTTTAGATTTTCTAGACTTGATTTTCACTAAGGAAACATAATTCTTTAGATAACAAATGTAAAGGCAAATTGATTTCTTTGTGCTTTTTTTACGCTAACATTTTAAAGAAAAAATATACTGAAATTAGATAATTGTATGTTTATTAATGTAATTATTGGGAATACGAGAAAGATTTACTTTCGTGTTTGCAATAAAATTGTCGACGAAATGTTTTCGAATTCAAATGAGTTTTTCCAGTTATTTAAATCTGATAATATTGTAAAGCGATAAAGAGCCAGAAAAGTCTATTTATTTATTATATGAATAGAAAGGTAACTGTTATAATGTCAATTTGTAACCCTACATTAACATTCTAATCGGATTATTTTATTGATACGTTTTAGAATAATGTATTTACTGTTGTTTCACTAATTTACTTATATAATAATGGCAATAATGCAACTTTTAAACTCCTCAAATTTTACACCTTTATTAAGGCCAGCAGGCCAATCAAGAATAAGGGTTAATAAGTATTAGATAGTTGGTGATGATCAGTAATGGTGGAATTTCGGTAGGTTTTTGTTATTTAAGATGGTTGTCAAGGAAAATGTAGTTTCATTGGACTTGAAAACGTTCATGCTACAGTAAGTCAGGAAGCAAACCCACGATATCTTGCATCACAAATTGACGGTTCTAGAAAAGAGATGCTGCTCGTGAAATTCTCGTTCAGCATTAGGCACGGATCTACAGTGTTTATTTATTCATGTTTATTGAATTTATTGGCGTCGAATTTAATTATTTACTTAAATTTACATGTTTGTTCCAATGTAATCTAATTGGTCTTAAATTTGTATAATATTTTAATTTGCATTATGTAAAGAAAGGACAGATTTGTTTGATGTTTTTACATGTTCAAATTATTTTGTGTTCGTTTTCTCTTGTGTTTCACGAAACCTGATAAAATTCAATGATTATAATTTATGCGCAAATTGAAACTATTTTTTATAACTTAATAAACATGAATGGGAATCATAATCTGTATAATCTATAAATCGTGATATTATATTTAATTAAGTTTCCAGTAAAATTATGTGACTTAATGTGGAAGTTGCGAAAATAAATACAAAAAAACGAACAAATGGTATAAAAGGCAGACATTTCCAAATAAATAAAGGCAATGTAGCAATATTGAAATACATTGGTGGATTTTCTGACGAATTGATCTCAGCCGCTGGGGGGTTATCTGAATAACTAGTTTCTCTCTACCTTCCTTGAAGCATTTAGACTAGTTTTGTCCAACATTTTTCTTCTTTCGTGGTGATGGTGTATTATATTTTAATGATTCTATTCTTAAACCATATAAAACTTTCGCAAGTGTGATTAACGGTTATCAATGTTTATTGAATCTTGAAATAATATATAGAACAAATAGAAATTCGTGTTGGGACGTGTATCTCTTTTGTTAAATTTTTCCCCAAAACACACCGAAAATACACGTATTGGGGCGTGTATCTATTTAGTTAAATTTTTCCCCCAAAATACACCGAGAATACACGCATTGGGACGTGTATCTATTTAGTTAAATTTTTCCCCAAAATACACGTATTGGGACGTGTATCCATTTAGTTAAATTTTCCCCAAAATACACCGAAAATACACGTAATGACTTGCATCTATTTAGTTAATTTTTTCCCAAAATACACCTAAAATACACTTTTGCAGCAATTTCATTTGCTTTTACGTAGATAAAAATCAAAGAATATCATGCAACTAAACATTTGGATTGAATTCTTGTTCTAATATTAGTAAAATCCTTTAAATATATTCTCAAATTAAATTTCTAAATTATCGGGATTAAACTTAAAACGTCATAAGCCACCACTCTATTTCAATGAATATTTTTTTTAATTTATTCCACTGCATCGAATTGACATCGCATTGAAATATCTGTAATTTAAAATGTGAGGTTATTGATCTTCAGCAACCAAACAAACGGTAAATGATTAAAATTTAACTTGAATTTGTGGAATATTTATTAGTAATGTCTTATAGCATATTGTTAAATGGATAAATAATGATCTAAAAAATTTGGAATTTTCACGATTGGATTTTTATTTTTTTCTGCCCTTATTTGTATAAAACGAAAATAAACAAAAGATAGGCCATGTAAGTCAACATTGCATCTATAAGCTCTTTTCAAAAATTAACAATGATCGGTTTAATCACTTAAGAAGATAATCTAATTCATAGAAATATATAATCACATACGCATAAACAACTTTATATTTATGACGATAAGTAAAAAAAATATAGTGCCCATTTGATTATTTGTCTACTCGAGGCATAAATCTTTTCTTTGTTAATTATACGCTTGATCCATATTCTTTCACCACGTATAATAGTGATCAATTGTTTGCGTAGAATTTTAATATTGTATCTTTTTCTTTAGAAGATATAAATAACATTTTTAACTTTCATTTAACTAGCCGGCCGCCCGGCGTTTCCCGTTCGTACAGTACGCTTAAACATGATATTTTAATTTATGCAGATTTATTATATATTATCAGAGACTCAACCCTCTATTGATTATTATATATTAGGTGGAATATTTTTAGCCTAATGGATTGATCCACAAAAAAATAAATACATAACAAATAAAAAAAGACAATGTCGTTCATCAAAATCCGTCTCTGTTTGTTTACAATATCACGTCAACTGATAATTGGACTGACAATAAATGCACTGACAATATATCTTCCGATTAATGTTTAGATTTACAATATGCGAACGAAGAAATTATTTGCAGCGATTTTAAATGTTACCTCTTAATTTATCGTAAATTAATCCCATTAATAAGAAAAAAACATTAAAATAAAAACGTGAAATACACACAAGCTAGTAACACTGAGCATATCTCCGGGTGAAAAAATGATTTGCTGAGATTTATTATTTCACGTGGTCAGTTAAATTTAAAATATTTCTTTTTAAATTCTTTTTTTTTTTTCTATAAGAGAGAAATACTATTTTTAAGATCAGATATTTTTTTTCTATTTTCGATAATGTTTTGCTGAGATTTTATTATTTTCCCTGGCTGGTGGTACGTAAAATATTCCCAGTAAGAATTTTTATTATTTTTATCCATAGGAAAGAAAAACTATTTAAATATCGGAATATTTTCATTTTCGATATTATTGGATATTAAACATATCTAAGTAAACTTCCAGACATATAAATTTGCTTTGTATGAAATTTTCAAATGATAAGCTCAGCCATTTCGCAACCTATGAGGAAAGAATTTACACACACACACACACACACACATAGGCAAAAAGTGACTTTTATATAATAGTAGGAATACGTATTTGTCTTTTTTGTTAATTTTAAATATTGGTCTAGCCAAAGTGCATTTACAGTTTTGTGGTTTTCAATTTTGTCGACAAATAAAGCAATTCATGAATAATGAAAAACCGTGTTAATTAAAATGAGTATTCCATTTCTTAATACCATCAATTTTGATTTTAATAATTGTTTTCACTTTAAATCTAAATAAATAAATTATTTGATTTAAAATTAAACTACAAATAGCAACTTAATACATTGAATTAATTTATGTGAGCGATGTTATATAAATCCATGAACATTACTTAATAAAATGTGTGTTTTAATATAGAGATACATCCGTTCTGTCTCTTAAAGAATCAGCAGTATACTTTTAATCAACAGATAACTTATCAACAGTTTCGAACAAACAACTCGCGCTATAGTTACCCATCATTTTTAATCATTTAGCCTGAATGTTTGCTTTATTCGGAACTACCCGGGGTGTCCGGAATTGCCCGAATGTTTGGAGGAGGTGTGTTGAGCAAAAAAAAAAGTGGTAGTAGGCAGGCAGGCTTGGACCAGTACCGCAAAGGCGGAATAGGACGTGAAGAAAACCGTGACATCTTTGCGTCCATCGCCAAACCGGAAGTGGCGAAGGTTCAAATTAAGGTTAGTCAATCGAGAAGAGAGGATGACTTTCGAAAATATCGGCGTAAAAAGAGTCCCCTCTCTGTAGAAAATAGCCCAGTTGAGGGTAAGGGAATTAATTCTTTTAGTCAATGGTTCGATATTTATCGTGCGGAGGGTGGAACTGCAAAACGGTACCGATCTTTTGAGAATCCGTCGCCTCTGTCGAAAGTTTTAGTCAGACATACAAACATACATATATACACACATTAATACATACATTTAAACATACGTGTGAGATTTATATTATAGATAATAAAATACGACAGTTTCATAGAGATCTGTTCATTTTCTTACATCTTAAAGTGTTCAACCATGATGATTGAACTCATATGTTACTGCCTAGGCCATGCACTAATGTTCCAATTACTTTATGCGAATTAAAATATACTTCAACACCGCCACGCAAGAAAAAAAACAATGTGATAGGCAAAACCATTGCAAGTGTTTCAGATAAGTTAGAAAGCAAATAGCTATTCGGACACCCCCACCTTCTAAAATCAATTAGGATAAAAATTTATATTTTATTTCATAATGCTACAATTCCATTTTTTTCTGCATTCTATACCGTTTGTTCCTTTTTTGTATTCCTTTTCGAAACTCTCCGGTTTCAACAATTTTGTTTCTGTTTATTTATTTCTTTTTATTCGAAAACTTTATTTTATACTAGCCTGAGTGGCCGGCGTTGCCCGGGTGTTTGTAGGTGTGTGTTGAGCAAAAAAAAAAAAAAAAAACAAAGAAAAATTAGTAGTAGGCAGGCTCAAACCCGTAGTGCGATGAAAGAAAAGAACGTGAAAAAAAACGTGACGTCTTGTCTGTTGCGTCCATCGCCAAAGCGCAAGTAATGAATGTTTAAATTAAGGCGTCAGTCGAAAACAAGACATGAATTTAGAAAATATCGGCGAAAAAAGCAGCCAGTTGAGGGTGAAAGAAATGAAAGTTTTAGCTAATTTTTCAATAATTTTCGTCCGCAGAGCTGAGTGTCAAAACGATACCGATCTCGTGAAAGGTAAATCAAAACTCCGGGGCGGGGGCGTTAAAATAAAAAAAATGTTTTGGTAGATAAGTATGAGGATCGAACCCGAACCCTTGAGGCAAAGTTGTAAATTAAAGTGTGAAAAAAAAAAAGAGTGCGACGGTTTTGACCATTGGGCCACCGCGAGATGCTAACGGAGAGACGTTTGAATTCATTTATTTATTTGGATTTGGCAGGTGCACGTTTTAATGATTTAATGAGGTCAACTTTTGACTGCGGGGTAGTTATTTCATTTAGTGCGGGAATGCTTTATAGGAAAAGGCCTAATCTACATGCGGCGAGCGAAAAATTGTGAATATTTATCTTCCCGAAGTGGAGCAAATTAAATAGACAGGCGAGCTCTATTGTTAAATCTGAGATATTACGATTTACATGTGATATAAAAAGTTTCAAAAAGTTGTTAGGCGACCGACCGCTTCTGTGAAAAAAGAATTTTCTTGGACATACACAAAAAGCGAACATACATTTTCGCTTTTATATATATAGATGGCAAAATTAAACAGTGTCGTATAATATGATAATAATTCATGTTCCAAACACGGAGCACTCTGAATTGTGAGAAAAAAATAGTACTTTCTTCTTTACTAGCCGAATACAGAAAAGATGCAGTTTGGTATCAATGCATATACTGTAATTTGCTACATAGCTAAAAGTGCACCAATAAAGAGACATCGATCATATACTAAACAAGGAAATCAATTTGACGAAATAAGTAAGAGAAATTTAAAAAGAACACATTATTTTTCTAGGGAAAATATAGGAAAATGTCGATTGAAGTAACCCGGATGAACAAATGGTGCTTTTAGGTGAACGACTGAAGTTAATCACAAGAGATGCAAGACACAACAATAAAAAAAATTAATATGAAGCGTAAATTTAGCGCAAATAAAAATACATTTTATCCGCTTAAGTAAAGCTGAAAGACAGACGCACGAGAAATGGCTTATACTTGAATCTTAAAATTAGTAAAACGCTATGTTGGATGTTAAATATATTTAAGCGTATTTATAACCCGGCAAGGCCTGGCGCCATCTTGCTAGTATGATATATGCACACACAAACACACACACATATTTATATATAAATACATATATATACACACACACATTTATGAATGGAAAATATGCAAAGTGAAAGTATATATAAGTGAAAATGTGTGTGTGTATGTGCATCTATGTGTGTACATTTCATTACCAAATAAGTCTGTCGATATTCTGTCTAGAGAATCGAGATAGGTTTATTGAGATTAATCGATTTTCGGCCAGAAATTTGGCTGTCAAGGGGTCATAGCTCAATGATTGGACCTTTGAAAACTCTACCGAACTCGTCCGCCAATTTTGGGTCGAAACACTAGAAATTTAAATGTACGTTACTTGGACATGGATCACACGTTATAATTTGATTTGAGCCCAAAAAAATAAATGCTAAGGGGTCAAAATTGGGGTTATATAAAAACAAATCAACCTCTGCGGTCTCTACCAAATTACTCAGCCAATCTCTTGTCTAAACATTTGAAATTTTACATAAAGTTTATTCAGAGATAGGTAAGCTTTTTAACTGGTTTTGGTCTAAAAGTTTAGCTGTCAAGGGATCAAAGTTCAAAAGATGTGACCTGTGCGGTGGCTAGCTAACTACTCGGCCAATTCTGGGTCTAAAGATTTTAAATTTATATATGACGGGTAATCAGACATGCGGCAAGCATTTTAAGCAGTTTGTGGGCAAAAATCTAGTTGCAAAAAATCAAAGTTGAAAGAGTTCATTTTTGCAGATTCTACCAAATTTCTCCGACAATTTTGTGCCTAGACAGCTGAGATTTTAGATGCATGTAACATGGACATTGGTAAAACTTCGTACTTTGATTTGAGATTAAGGGGGCAAAATAATAAATGTTTAGGGGTCAAAAAGTTTTTTAAAAAATCAACTCTGCGCTCTCTACGAAATTACTTAGATAATTTTGGGTCGAAACATTTGAAATCTTACATAAAGTCTATTCACACGTAGGACATGTTATGAACAGTACATAGGGCCCGGCCAAAGTCGGACTGAACTGCTAGTATAAATATAAAGAGAGAAAGAGAGAGAGAGGGAACGGAGATAAAAGAGTGTTACTCATTGCACTGATATTATGGCTTATATAGTTAGTCATGAATATACTAGTCGTGAATTTACTTTGAGACAAGGCTTCAAACTTTGTGCACCTAGAAAAGGCCAGAGGATGAGTTGGCGGCATGGTAAAACAACAACAATTATTATGATGAGGATAACTGTCTACAAGAAGAATAAATGCCCAAAGTACTGTGTTAATGATTATTACGAACCGAAGTAATTCTAAGTCTCCTGTTATACAACGATACTTGTTGACGGAGATTTGTTATAAATAACAGTTCAATAAGCTTGTCAAAATGGAGTACATCTCAGAGTGTCTAGCTTTTTTTTTAAATATCTATTAAGCGATCTGGGTTTCTTGTAATCAAGTGGGTTTTATCTCATGAAATAACAAACAGATAGATCAAAAAACATTTAGAGAGAAAAGAAAGAGAGAGAGAGGGGGAGGAATAACAACAATTGAGAAAAACAGTGAGATAATTTAAGATTACAAGAGAACCAGCAAAACAAATATAAAATGGCCGACACTAGAACAACAACCTAAAAATGAGAGACACACTTGTCCAAAAATAGAAGATAAAGACGGAGATGAAAGAAAAACAACTCCTTCAGGTATTGTTGTGACAAATATAAAGAAAATGGCGAACCAAGTGACCCGGATACACAAAGGATGTTTTAGATCTACGACTGAAATAAATCAGAAGGTTTCTCTAAACAGAATCAGGAAAACACGTAACGATTACCGCTACTACAACAACAGCTTATATTATTGCTACGACTACTACTAGTATTCATACTATTACTACATAATAATACTTACTGTTTCTATGAATGCTACAACATACTACTGAAACTCAAAATAACAATAATCTATTATTAATAATGGGTTGGTGTGTACCTGCATGAAGTTTGAATTATCCTATTAGTTCTGTCTATAATAGACGTTTTGTGTCAGTCTGAAATCTAAACAATAATAATACTATCTTTAAATGCTCGAATAGGTGCATAATGCTATTGTAGACTAATGGACGATCATACAAATGCTCATGTCAGGTTTGTTGTGTAATATCTACATCTGCTGCATGGGAGAGTTCCAATCTGCAACACCGTTTCTTGTGAGTCACTATTTAAGCGATTTTGCGAATGACATTTTCTCTTTAATGAGCTGAGCATTTTCTTCTTTAATTTGCTGATATACTATTAAAGTAAGAGAAAACCACAATTAAACTTTAAATATAAAGGATTCCTTCAGTCTTGACGGACTATGGATACCCACTGTAAGGGTGCCTGCGTGTTAAATATATCTCCAACCACACCTCTCCTGTGTCGGAATCGTTAAATACCAGTGGCAAGTGAAGGTTCAGGACGATTGGAAACAAACATCGACATAAGCGGAAAGCACATACAAGGCCTAGAATTCCCAAATTGTCATCCATCTGGTACTAGCCAGGCTCAAATTTGCTTAAATGGTCACCCATCTCGTACTAGCCAGGTTCCACGTTGCTTGTGGTCCTGGATATGACCTAAAACTATATCCGATGGTGAAGCCCCACCTTGCGGGCCTTGGGGAGTGTGGTCCACTCTGACCCGGAATGGTAATACCTGTTAGTGTCCCAACTATGGGTTAAATAGAATCTGACTTAAAAAAAATATACTCCATTTAAAATCGTTCCTCAAAATAACTAGATTTGGCATTAAATAACCTGAAAAAGGTTGATATGCCGTAAAACAAAAACAATCAACCAACTAACTACGTTGCTTGTATACTGCATAATCGCGTCGACACACCGATTTCTGTAAGATCACCGAAGCCAACCAACGTTAAACTTAGACTATACTTTATCAACAATAACTATAAATAAGGATATGTTTATATCTGTGTCAAATGAAGATGGTACAAGGTATTACATAAGCCATAGATTTTCAATATGCTGGATCTATTTGTTTATAAGCATTTTCACGCTGACACACTGATTCCCGTCATATATAATCGAAGTTAAACATGGTTGAACCTGTTCACTACTTAATATGGTGACTATTTAAGAATATGAGATGCTATGTGTGCTCTCAAGAATTGTCAGCAAAACACTGAAATCAAACAGTGCCGATTAGAGAGAGATATGTTAGAGTATTGTTTCACGATTACACGCGCAGACACGCTTACATTAAGGGCGTATTATATAACAAGATTTGGCGAAGTGTTTTATTCATTTAAAGAATAATCTTTTATATCGTTTTAATATATAAATTACTTTTAATTAAATCCATTATAAATCTTGAAAAGGTATGATTTGTTGGATGAATAACACATTCAATATCGCATCTACACATAAGACGATCGTCAAAGTATGAGCAAAACGATGTTAACAAGCCATCTGAACTGTGGGAAATTTCTTAATACTATTTCAACCAGGGTTTACATCACAGAAAACACAAGATGATCCAAAACTTGTTAACGAGAACGAGGCGGTAAGCAGTATTTGATAACATATATGTGAATAGTTGGAACCTAAAAATATGTGAAAAGAAAAGACAGATGTTCACTCATTATTAAAAAGTTATTTTCAATTCAGGCATGGACTGGAACTTATTGTACCAAATATATTTATATTGAAAAAAGGATTGTGAATTTTATTCATTTTTCTATACGCGCGATTTTTAAGTCACCTTATATTAGTGTTGGGCCATTTTATCAGAATCGAGAAATATTGCCGTATTGGAATCGCTATCGAGATCGTAACAATTTTAGCATACTTTTTTTTTTTACTTCAATGGGGAGTATCTATGTTAAAAACATAATTTTGGATTTTTGGTGATAAATATTTATTGTTTTACAACTACTTGAGAAAATCCAAACTTAGATATCACTATAAGTAATTTACGTAAAAATGCGTACCAGAAACACAAGTTAACCACTTACATATTTCATTGACATCAAAGTTAGCATAAGTTAAAAACAGAGATTAAAATCTAAACGATTTTCACCAAATTTTTGTATGTAATAAATAAAACAAAAATAATTAGACCTTTGTTAAATTATACATATATATATATACATATGTATATATACATATATATATATACACACATCTATATATGTAAACACATATATATATGATGATTGCTGCATCTTTCTAGATAATCGTCGTCACATTGAGTTCTCCCAATCTTGTCGTCCATGCCATCTCAGATGACTCTGCACTCCCGCCGCAGATTTGCACATCATGAAACAGATGTGACAGATGTGACATAAAAATTGAACAATTTTCTCCTGAGTTGACTTCCTCTGAACAATCACATGTCTTCTCAAACTAGCAGTAGACTTGAAAACTTTGCTGCGTGTTAAACAGATCATTTGGTTCGGACTAATATGTGTAAAGTTGACCTGAACAGGAGTATTGTGCCACTAAAGGTGGTGTAGGTAGCCAGCTTTTTACAAAAACACTCGTTCACAAGTGTCGCATTTCCAGCTCTGTGTGTCATGGTTAAGACCCTCAATTAAACTTTTGCGAACTTCTCGCTCCAGATTGCTGTGAGTCTGCTTTCTTTTCTCTAGAGCATCACAACTTTCACGTACAAGCTTCTGCCACTTCGGCTTATACAGTGAATGTCGATTTGTAAGACTTTCAAATAGTTATTTGTAGAACCTCTTCCTAGGCTTGTATTGAGGGTGACTGTCATTTTCCAGCTCCCCGTCAAAATTTTTTTGGCAGCCTACAATCTTTCATTCGAACCAGATGGCCCACCCAACGTATGTGAGATCTGAGTACAATGTTCTCAATACTAGAGCAACATGCTATCACAAGGACTTCAGTATCGGGTACTTGTGCTTGCCACTTGATGTTTAAGATACGTCTCAAGCATTTTAGGTGAAATCGTTTAAGCCATTAAACGTGCCTTTGATGTAATATCCATGTCTCCGATGAATACAAGAGTGGGGCTAGACAATAGGTCTCGTAAATGCAGATCCTAGTCCTGTCTGTGATGCCACGATCAGACCAAATTCTCATATCCAACCTTCTAAAAGCTACAGATTACTTATGAATACGTCTGCGGATTTCAGTCTCGAGACATCCATCCCTCGCCAGAGAACTACCAAGGTACACAAATGAATCAACTACTCCCAGTCTGGCACCACAGGCCATCATGTTCGGCTCCACGGATGACTGGCCCGGTGCCGGAGTGAACATCACCTTTGTTTTAGACAGACTGATCCTCCGAATACAGGCAGTGCCGGAGTCAGCAAAGTTATCCATTTTATGCTGCATATCAGTCTCAGTGTACAACAAAAAAAATAGCATCGTCTGCATACAGTAAGACTAAGACATGATGCAGCTTCGTTCTGGCATAAACTCTTCTAAGATTAAAAATACGACCTTTGGTTCGGAACTGCGACATAATATCTTTATCGCAATCCCGAAAAGCATGAGCAAGTAGAGCAGAAAAATATAGAGAGAAAAGAGTGGGGGCATGAATATCACATTATTTGACTAATTATAAACTGGGATTTCATCAGAAAATTTTCCGTGAAACGAGACCCGGGCTTTCAGGTCCATGTGCAGTTCCTTGAATATTCTAACAAAGGTTTGAAGACACCGTACTTTCTCTAAGATTAACCAGAGAGAATCCCTGTTAACGGTGGTAAATGCCTTGATAAGATCCACATACATTTGATACAGCGGTATCTGTTGTTCAATGCATTTCTCCTGGAATGCCGGGCTGAAAAAATCATATATATAGTTCCTCTGCCAGACCTAAAACCACTTCGTGACTCTAATATAGTATTAGGACAAACATCCTCCAGCAACCTGTTTAATAGAAGTCGTGCGAAAATTATTCCAGCGGATTCCAAAAGCATAATCCCACGGTAGTGGTCACAAACATTCTTCTGTCCCGTTGTTTAAACAGGGTCACCAAGTAACCATCAATCAAATCCTGTGGAACAGGCGCATTCCCCAGATTTCCTCAACAAACCAAGGATGGCATTAGCAATATTCACACCGCCAATCTTAACAAGTGCCACCAGAACATCATACTAACCAGGTGCCTTGCCATTGCTGACTTGTGCGATAGCCAACTGCACCTAAGTCAGACTAGGTAAACGATCTATTGTGAATATGATATCACATTGTGGTAGGCTATCAATTGCATCAACATCTACTGTTGAGGGATTGTGAAACACGTCAGTAAAGTTATCTTGCCATCTTTTCAAGATATTTTCCGGATCTGTAATGACAACAGAACCATCTTTCGACATAAGGGGAGGTATTGAAGAGGAAGGAGGACTAAATACTTTGCACAGGAGTCCATAAAATTCCTTCGAATTATTTGTGTTAAACGCCTTTTGGATCTGCTCCGTTATATTCATCCACCATTGGTTTTCCATTTTTCTAAGCTCACGTTTCAATGTGGTTTTGACCTCTCTGTATTGTTGCAAATTAGGTGTATGATCAGTATGATATTCAAAAGTATTCATAAATTGTCTGTTTGGTCATCAGCAACTGATTAATTTCAAGATTGTTGTCGTAAAATCAGTCCTTGTTATTATCCCTCTTGAAAGCCAAGAACTTCAGCACCATCAGGATAAACCTGTGTCTTGAAATTCACCCATGTTCCATTAAATGCAAGATAATCAAGACATACTCTTTTGAACTTAAGGCAAATTTAACTTGGCGACACCAATACGGCTAGGCACCTTAACGCCACTATGACGAACTTTCTTACGGATTCGTAAATTAAACTTTCCCCTCACCAACTTGTGATCGGTATCACATTTAGCGTTTTCGAGTTATGATAAAGTCAATTAGGTGATCATGCTTTGAACGTGGACGGTCAAAGTTGCTTTAGTTTACAATGCAAAAAGTGTTACAGGTAGCCAGTTAAATGTTATTCTGAATTCATTTCAGAAAACACTCTTTGTTTGTCAATTAAAATTTAATGAAAATTCTCTAAAAATGAATGGAAAAATAGCTAAACGGGCGATTAGTGAAATTTGTTACTGGGCAAAAAAAAGAGGAACTCTTTGTTCTTTTTTGGCAAAGAAAGTCAGAATGTTTGCGTGTGTGCATATGTGTATACATATATATATATATATATATATATATATATATATATATGCGTATTTGTGTACTAGAAAGGACTGTTTCCACCCCCACCCCCTCCTAACCCTTACTCTCTACTGACCGACGACCTGGCATTTAACTCAAGACTGGAGCCCATAGAGGGAAGGTATTAGTACACTCGTGACAGAAAACTCTTTTAAAGGTACCAACAATATGTGAGTTCATGTCTTTTAAAAAAAATGAAAGTTAAATGTTACTTTGAATTCATTTCAGAAAACAGTCTTTGTTTCGATATAAACGTATAATTCTGTTTGTCAATTTCAATTTAATGAAAATCCTCTAAAAATGAATGCAAAAACATGCGACCGGCGAATTATTTAGTGAAATGTTAGTTCGAATTTATAACAGAAACCAGACTTTTTACCGATATTTACGTAGAAATTTGAACGAGGGAATTAAATACTACCTCTTCTTTTCCCATACATTTCCAGCGGCTAAACAGTATGGTGTAAGGTAGACCTTTCTTCAAACGCCCCTTTCAGAGCATTACTTTCGACTTTTACTAAGTAGGATACTTATTTATTTAAAAAAAAATTGTAATTTTTTAAAATTATATAAAATTATTTATTTATTTTTTGTCGCATATGTGTGTGTGATAATGCACGATACCTCTTGGATATACGTGAGCTTTACACATCAGAACCACAGGTAAAACAAGTCTGGGTTTGATGTTGCCACAAATACCAAAACATGAAAAATGTCAATTACAAATAATTCAAACCATGGGACCCAGAAGAAAGATCTGGGGTCATGATCGGCAGGTGCTCCTTTGGTAGCCAGCATGGGCGATCCGGTCCTCATCCTGCGAATGTTGGCCAACTTTCTAGTTTCAGAAACTCAAAGGACATGGACGCTGAACAGGTAAGTATAACCTCTAATTTAAGGGGGGAAAATGATATCGAACAAACACAGCACAACCATGATAACCATCAAAAGGAAAAAAATCGAAGAAAGAAATGGACAACAAAAGAGAATAGACTCGTAATAGAATGCTACTATAGAAGTCATCCTAAATATAGATATGGAGGTTATTGGAAACCAATGAAAGAACTATGGGACCTATACAATGGCTACCATACGACAGAACAAAGAATTGCGGACCAAGCAAGACTGATACTCAAGAATGGTTGGCTCTCTAAACTAGAGCTAACAGAAATTCAGCGAAAAATAAATGATGAAACTGAACAAGAAGCATCCCCCAACGGAACCGCACGTAGAGCAACCCAACAAGTTGAAGCCTCACAAGTAAAAACACCAAAGGCCAAGGACCAACAAAGAACCTAAAAAAGAAGCCTAAAAACGTGGAAACGGAGAACAATGAAACAGAACTAACAGAGAATAAAGCAAATTAAATAAATAAAATAATACAGCTGATGAACAGAGGAAAAACAAAGCTCCCATCGTTAAGGAACCAAGAGCAGAAGAAATTAAAAACAGAAACAGAGAAGTTTAACCAACTCCTTCCACATATCCCAACAAATACAATCACATACTTAAACAACCTGATTTATTTACGCAGGCGCCAAAATGGTTAGTATGAAACTCAAATCAGAAAAACAACCAGGGACAAGCAGACAGACAAAACCTGGATGGGAAATAAGACTAGAAATCCAAATACACAAACATAAAAAGAAACCAAAATAATCAACAGGAAGAAAGCAATGTGGAGTAAACGGAATATGTGAAATGTAACTTACAGGGAGAGGCTAAACAAGAAACATGAATAACTGGACCAAAAATAAAAGTAAAAGAAGCCAGATTGAGACGATATAGATATAAATCTGAACAATGTAAACAAACCAGAACATTTGAAATTAATGAAAGCCAATTCTTCCAAAATGTGAACGGAGGAAAAACAAAAACAGAAATACCAAGTCCGATAGAAACATAACTCTACTGGAGTAAAATATGGGAAGAGCGACAAGATCACAATAGAAATGCTGAGTGGTTGAAATACGTGATAGAAGAGTTACAGCAAATCGAAGAAAGAACAGCGACTGAAATCAGCAAGGAAACCCTAAAGAAAACCATAGGAAAATGGCAAACTGGAGAGCACCAGGGTACGACGAGATACATGCATACTGGTTCAAAAAATTCACAACGTTACACGAAAGGCTTGCCCAAAACCTGAGAAGATGTATACAGGAAGCAACCGTACCAGACTGGATGACATAGGGTAGAACCACACTGCTACAGAAGGACACGGAGAAAGGAACCGTCTCTAGCAACTAGAGGCCTATCACGTGCTTACCAACTACGTGGAAGATACTGACAGCACAACTGAGGGAACAAATCTACCACTCCCTGAATAACCGTGGACTCATGCCCGAGGAGCAGAAAGGATGCCAAAAAGGGAAAATAGGAACATATGACCTCTTATATATAGATCAAAAGATCCTAAAGAAGGAGAAACAATGTAATCAAGGCATGGATCGACTAAAAAAAGCGTACAATAGGATCCTCCAAGCATGGATAATAGAATGCCTAAAAATGTATAAAATACCAAGCAGGATCACCAACGTAATAGAAAACGCAATGAAAACAGGGAGACTGGAATTGACAGTTGATGGACAACACATAACAGAAATTAACATACAAAGAGGTATCTTCCAAGGAGACTCACTATCACCATTACTGTTCATCATAGCCATAATTCTGAGAAATGCCAAGACGGATACAAGTTCTCCAATACAGAGGGAAAATGAACCACCTGATGTACATGGGCGATCTAAAACTTTTTACAAGGACCGAAAAGGAGCTAAAGACACTAATTAACACTACCAGGATCTTCAGTCAAGATATCCAAATGGAATTTGGAATGGAAAAGTGCACACTACTAGTTATAAGAAAGGGAAAACTGGAAAAGACAGAAAGCATAGAACTACCCAACCAAACAGAAATGAGGGCATTAGGGGAGCAAGACGACTATAAATACTTGGGAATTCTGGAAGCGGACACCATCAGAGCAACAGAAATGAAAGAGAAAATTTGAAAGGAATACCTCAGGAGAACAAGAAAATTCCTGGAAAAGAAATTATATGGCAGAAACCTAATAAAAGGTATAAATGGGCAGTACCACTAGTAAGATACTCTGGACCGTTTATAGGGTGGACAAAAAAAGAACTGATACAACTTGACCAGAAAACCAGGTAACTCATGGCCATGCATAATGCACTACACCCAAATTATATTTTTAGACAACTGGATGATTTTAGAATCGTAAAACGTAGTGTACAATAAAGCATTTAGAACGGAATGTGTAATTGTATTGAAATCTAAGTACATTCTATGAGGAAAGATAACTTTTTATAACTGATTAATCTGGAAACGTAAAGTACTTGTATTTAAATTTGTCTTGATGGTCATCGAAGTAGGAAGCGTGCTTTCTTCTTATATGGTTGGGCGAATGCTTACGTGTAATCGTTTTCCCACTAAAATCAATTCCGGTTCCATTTTTCTTACCGTGTAACTCGCTGGTCTATATTATGATTTAATGTTCAACGTAATACATTTTTATTTTGTGCTCGCGCTTATCTCACACAATTTACTGTAAATATTACCTCTTGCGCTCTACGGATGAAATTTAGAATGGTTTCAATGACAAGTAGAATTATTTCACGTCACCTTTAAACGTGGCATGAAAATTCTAAATCCCATATCTAATAAAACATTGTGATACGGACTTATTTACTAGGTCGATGCCAAATAATCTTGCACACACATGTTATATGTCCTACTTTGATATGGATGAATCAATATAAATATTTTACGATTAAGTATTACACAATTCTGGAAATATTATTTAGTTCAACGTAAGATTTTGGTTTTATTTTTTAGAAAAAATTAAATTCCATTTTCACCCCAAACTAAGCACAGTGTCACTTTACTGTAGGGGGCTAAGTTACAGTGATACTATATAGGGAGTTGAGCATCACGATGCCTGTTCACGTTACACTTGAACTTCTGCATGTCAGTACAGTTGGGAAAACAGCAACCTGGGAGGGTATTCAAAAATCTAGTAGTGCTGGGGAAGAAACTATTAGAGTAGAAGGCCTTCTTACATCTAGGGATCTCCATTCTGTAGGGGAGGGGTTTTGCTGATTAGCGGGTTTGTCGAGAGTGTTTACGTCCAGGGAGTACAAGGGCCTGTAGTTCATCAGAGTATCCACCATATTTATACTAGTCGAGCAGGCAGAGGAGGCAACATTTTCTTCGATGGGACAAAGAGTGAAACTTTGATGACAGTTCAGGACCAATCAGTGTGATGACTCTGTTTTGGACATTCCCAATGTGCACAGCCTTCAGACTTGACCAAACGCGCTACTAAAACAGGACAGAGTGTGGAAATGAACAGCTGAATGTAATGTGGCCTTCCGTTAAATTAAAAAATAAACTGACCCCAAAGCTGGTATTCACTATTACCTGAAACTAGATATCCTAGTCATTAGCGTGTATTTTGCATAAAATGAAGGACATAAATAAATAATCATTGCACAGGCGTCGAGATCTCTGCTCCAAGCATAAAAGCAATATTCTTACATCGAGAAAGGAACTTTTGCTATAATTTTCGCATTTACAAATTCAACTGATATTTAAACAGACGGTGTTAATGCTGCGGATCGACCATTAAACTTTATTGACCATTTTTGGTTCGAACAAAAAGGTTCCTTGTCTACATAGACTATTAGGATGGGACACTATTCTGAGGAATTAGAATTTCAAGTTAGACTACCTCTTCTCTCATAATATTAGACATGCGGACAGACTTTTGGTTCCAAGAGAGTGTGCCCCTCTTAAAAAACGCAGTGTTCTGATAGTGCAGTTAAAATTATGATGTGTTATGCTATCAGATATCTTCCAACCACACTGCATGAAATTAAACGAGAAGCACAAAAAAAAAAAAGATTTTATCAGTACTACAAAACAGAAAATCACAAACACAATAAAATATAGAACATATTTTTGCATGTATGATGGCAAGGACTATGCATACAGCATATTCTTTTCATTGTTTTTACTCTCGAGTATACATCCGACTGAGTTATATAAAATTAATCAACCGAGAACCAGATCACTCTACATAAAACATATAAGATATCAATGGATATATACCTCAAAATCAAAACAAGGAAAAGAATATGCTGTTGTCATAGCCCTAATGATGACCCCTTATTAAGGATAAGACTTTAATACCAAAAAACATTACAAGATATAATAATAATAATAATAATAATAATAATAATAATAATAATAATAATAATAAAGGTCACCCAGGAGAGGGTCCTAGGTGTAGGTATGCATACTCGTTAGAAATGGATAAAGATATAAGAACACGGTTTACTCATGCAAGTCTTGTGTTTGACGACATCTCCAAACACTTTAAATCTATGACCCAAAACATACCAACTCTGCTCAAAAGTAGTACCCCTTTGCGGAATAAAAACTTACGAGGAAGTGTTATGGGGACTTACAGATTTATTCATAAAATATCGTTATAAAAACCATCGAGCTTAATACTTTCGTGGGGAATTATAACGACCTAATGCTAGACTACTAACTGTCAAACTAAAAGGTGGAAAAAACCGAAAAGATTTTATTTGCACTCACTTTCTTGTACAATATATTTATTCTTATACGACATGATTACGTTGGCACACTGGTTAGCGTTGACTCACCGCATAAGCAGTTAAGCTAGGTTGAACCTGGTCAGTACTGAACGGTGACCATTTGACCATTCCAGGTGTTGTGTCTGATCTGCGCTTATCTTGACAGTGTTTCCAGTAGTCCTGGACGTATCCTGGACTTATCGTCACTGGAATCAAACGGTGCAGATTCAGGAGTGGTTTGGTTCGAGATTGCACAAAACTTGCCTCATAATTACACTCGCAACTGCTCCTACAGAGTTATCCTTTGAGACGAGGCGGAGGTATCGATATTCTTCCTTATCGAACCCTTTTCTTCGAATCTTTACCGATGACTCTTTTCTAGAGTATGGAACAGCAATCATTAAACCCATCCATGTGTTGTCATAGAAACCGTGCTAAGCGGCAAATATTGCCTTATTTAATATTTAATATAAAATTTATTTCTATCTTTTTATTAAGATTTAGATAGCGTTTTGCTATTAAATCTGATAATCTTCTTATTGTATTCCTTGTATATATTAATACACAATGTTTCCTTATTAAATTTATTATTTTTTCTATTTGTATTTATTTACTTATTTAATTTTAAGATCCAATCAGCAGAGGCGTTGCCATGGACACCCCGCTGAATACTGCTTTAGGTTTTGTTTTATTTATATATTGCATTAATTGTGCACATTTATAATAATCATTTTTGTGCACATTTATAATAATCATTTTTTTCTGTTAAATATTTATTGTGGTTTGGTCTTATATATTATTATGAATATAAAATAAAGACCAAACACAAGCAAAAAATAAAAAAAAAACAAATGAATATAATAAATAATAATATGGGCTTCCAGTAGGAGAGCCGCATTACATATGTCCACGTGATTGTGCCACACATTTATACGGCTCAATCGCATTGACACACGTTCTCGCTAGATCACCGAAGTTACGCAACATTGAACCTGGCCAGTATCAGATGGGTGACCATTTACGAAGGCAAGGTGCTGTATGTACCGCGAGGTAAAATACCAGGTTGAGAAAATCGCACGGGGTATCCTTCTCTCTAAGATAAATGGGACTCTCTTAAGCCGTAGTAGGCACCCTGCGTAGTGATGGCGTGACAATAAAAAATACTCTTGATAGCCCTGGCGAAGCATCAAGTATTCAGCTACTGACAAGATTTGAATTAGATTACAAACTCGTGTAGTGAGTTCAATCTCGGCTACGTGATAGGTATCATTGCAAATGCTAGCTTATTTGAATGCACATTATTAGTAATGTAGTATTTTACTTATTGGTGGATATTACTAATCAAGGTTTAACTAGAATAGTTCATTCTAATAAGATTGACTGATCCAACTCGTCTGATATTTGAAATCCCTATCGAGTCTAGCATTTAAAATTAAACGAATATTATTGGGTTCTATTTTGAGAACGGTTCAAGTTTCATATGCTTAAAAAAATGTCAAACGACAGTTTCTATATTTGACTTCAGTTGAGTAATGCAAGCTAAAAGAATTTGTTCAGAATGACATGGGTTGGAAGAATTCGTTCTAAGCTTAAAATAATAAACTATAAAAAAGAATTCGGAATTTCATTTTTTTTTTCTTAAAAATGTTTATCTGTTTATTGAAAGCACTTACGGATTATTTTTACAGTATCGACATATTTCGACGCTTTCTTAATATTTTATCCCTCAAATTGAAAACGGAATAAACGTACGCTTTTCTACTTCAAACAGACACGAACAGAATTCCAATAACACAAGCATATATTTTTAATAATACGTATATGCGTACAAATATATATATATATATATATATGTGTGTGTGTATATATATATATGCGTGTGTGTGTATAGGCAAACTAATGAACACATATCTAAAGAAATGTCAAAGACACTAGAGAATGACCTCCAATCTGTATTGGAATGGGGACAAAAATGGATGGTCACATTCAATGCTGCCAGGACTAAACTGGTTTCCTTCAATAATTAAAAGAAATCTTCTCTGCCACCAATAGCAATGGCCAGTAACTCTTTATCTGAGAATACATCTTTCAAACTTCTTGACCTAACATTCACAAGAAATATGAGTTGGAACAATTACATTGAAAGCATTGCCAGGGCCCCTGCGATGAAGGTAGTCTCTCTCTACCGTGCTAGAAAACTAATAAAACACGAAAGTATCCTGCATCTCTATAAGGCCACTATTCGCCCATGTAGTGGGTATTGTTGTCATATTTGGACTGGAGCATCTACTACTAGTCTCTCGCTTCTAGACAAGGTTCAAAAGAGAGTCGCCAATCTGATAGGTCCTGAACTTTCAGCAAAATTCAGCCTCTGTCCTATCGACGAAATGTTGCATCCCTCTGCCTGTTCTACAAGTATTTTAATGGTGAATGCTCTGGCGACCTGCAGACACATGCCGCCACGACGTAGACACCCTCAACAAACTCGACAGGCAGCTAAATCCCACCCCCACAAAGTAGAACTCCCTAGATGTAAAACATCTTTCCACTCCAATAGTTTCTTCCCCAGATCCGTTAGACTTTGGAATTCCATTCCAGGTCCCTACTTCCCCAACTGTACTGACATGCAGAAGTTCCAGTGTAATGTGAACTGACGTCTTGCTGCCCAAATGCGTACAAAGTACCCAAGTAGTTGTTGCCTCTGATAGTAGCCCCTACACCAAAGTGGCAATGTGCCTTGTTTGGGGTGAAAATGTAATATATATATACATATATATATATATATATATATATATATATATATATATATATATATATATATATATATATATATATATATGTATGTGTCCATACGGTGGACACCAAGAGGAGTAAGTGAAAATTTACAGTTACTTTCTACTTTAGATACGGCGTAATTATTATTATTATTATTATTATTATTATTATTATTATTATTATTATTATTATTATTATTATTATTATTATTATTATTTCTTCTGGTTACATATTTGTCCTTTCTGTTAGATTTATTTTTGTTATGTTGTCCACTTTTTATTGTTTATTTAGTTGTTGTTTTCATTGCTTTTTGTTATTATGTGCTTTAATTCTCATCTCTAAATTTTCGCAGCAGCTGTAGGATAACTAGGTTATTTTTATTAAAATTTAGTATAAAGCATTAGTCGCGGGGAGGTGCTTTTCGATAAGATCTAGAAATTTCTTGTCAAGTTTTGTTTTTAATATTTGATTGTATTGCGCCGGATACGAGATTATATTTCTTTTTCTTCTATTTTTAATTCTATTATAGTTATTGTTTTTTATTGCTTATATTTGGTATCAATATTTTTGTATTCACTATTTTTAGAGCTGTTTCATAGATATTGGTTGACCTGTTAAATACATTTTCATCGCTTGAGTTATTGTTGAGTCGCCTTACGATCGAGTTAGGAATCTGATTTATAATTGATGGTGGGTCATTGGACTTGTGTTTACGTATACTGAATTAGCGTTATCTTTTAAATAGGGTCCGTATGTGTTTTATCTACATTTAACGTGACGTCCAGGAAGTTTGTTATTTTTATGTTAGCTAGTACGTCTACTTTTAGGCCTAATTTTTTCATTACCTTGTGTATGATTTTCTTACAGTTATCTCCCTTTTCTTTGTTGGTGTTTTTTATTATAGCTAGTCGATCATCTTTATATAGGCCGATATCCGAGGTATCAAATATGCTTGTGAGAGTATATAGAATGAATAATCCCACAAGATCTGATGCCTCTGCAGAATCCCGGGCACCCATCGCCAAATCAAACGAATTCGGCATCTTAGTTTTTATCAACTGGTTATTGTTCCTTTACTAGAACTGATTTTCTACATTTTTAATGATGATGATGATGATGATGATATATATATATATATATATATATATATATATATATATATATATATATATATATATATATATTAAACAACTGTTACGTATACATTATGGAGTTAGCTATGTACATTTGTTATTGCTTTCTTGTTGGTTTACTTTTGATCATCGGCTAGGTTGACGTTTCTAGGGTTCGAACCTCAAACCATAGACAGTATGGTCGAGTGTGTATACGAGCCCCAGCAAAAGTTTCGTTCTATTCTTAGCGATAGTGTATTTAAGTGTTGCGTACTCTATGTTGACTACTGTGTGTTAATTCGGCAACTATCGGCTATTTTAAAGTCGGCTTCCTTTGGTAATTCATCATCAAATACTGATACTCGCCCAGCATTTGTAATCTGTGCTCATTTATTTTGAAAATCATGGTTCACTTTGAGCAACACACTGGGAACCACGTGATATTTTTGGTGCTAATAATCGATCATCGGAACGATTAATTAAGGAAATCGTGAATCGCTTTCGTACTACATAATACCAATCCTATAAGACGTCGTTCAGTGCGCATACGCATGCAGTTGCTGCTGTACAGTATAGTGTTCATGATTACTGCAAATCTGCCAATTCATCAACCTGTCCAGTAATTTAATTACCCTTCGACTTTATTGAATAATAGCACGCCGCTCGGCGTTGCCCGACCGTAAAATACGCATGCATATTTTTTTTAATTCATGCAGATGTGTTATTAATTATAAACAATACTAATTTAAGTAAAAAAACTGGAAAGAAACTGAAATATATGCATGCGTATATTATGTTGTTTTTTCTCCAAACAGTCCAGTTCTTCCAAGTAAAAAAAAAACTTGAGATGAGATCGAAAGCAAAACATAAAAATAGTGAGTCAAATACGATAACAATTAGACCGACTTTACACAAACTTAAAAAAAAGTTGTTTTTTTTAAACCTACGTTTCTAGCATGCACATTCCTGAAAGTGTTTTAAAAAAAACATATAATAATTCTCAATGTTTATGCATTAGCAGATCTTTTATTTAATGAAAACCGATTAAAAGATTTTCCACATCTATGAATACTTTATATAAATATTTCAAGTATGTAGATCAATAATTTTTTGAGTATTTAGGCTGAAAATGTTCTCCCATACACACATATTCTCACTTTTATAGATATGCAGATTTTGCATAAAGATCTTAATTTGAACGCTTACAAAATTAAACATGAGCAGGAGATAATGCCCAAGTATAGCTCACGTCGTACAGTTACCAAATGAACCGAATAAAACATTGCCATTTATCCATAATTTATATCCAACATTTTCTTCATTGATTTATCACATTTTTGATTAAATGGCTGTGTCAGATATTGAATTTGGAGCGATGGTCATCCACACGCTACAGTCGAAACATCATTATATCCGAAAAATGTCACAGTTTATGGGCTGATGGAATCATTGGTCCAGATACCTGCAAAGATAATTGATATCAGGAAGTAACAGCTATCGGCGAGTGAAACAAAAAATATTCCTGTTGCAACTTGGAGGAAGAAATGTGGTACATGGTTTCAACAGAACGGAACCACATGCGACACACTGAAACATATGATGAACGAATAACACACAGTGGACCTCTGAATTAGTCGCCTCGTTCGTGCGATTTAATCCGATAAAATATGTTTTAGGGGCATGTAAAGTCTGATGTGCACTGTGTTCAACAGGGCAAAACAGACGACGTGTTATTGCCGAAATACAGGGTAATAAATTTATGAAAATTGTACCTTTTTATAACTTCATATGCAATCATTTTTTTCTGTGACTGTGATGTTTCTGTGAATGTATATATATATATATATATATATATATATATATATATATATATATAAATTACAATTAAATTCACCAAAATGATCCAAGATAGTAAAACTAAAGTATACTATAAATATTAAAGAATTAATATTTATAAAGTAATCTGAACCAGATGTAAAAGCTCGATAAAACAAATAGGATATAGAGCTATTAAGAAGGGTAAACAGTTAATAAAACATGTTAAAAAACACTTTGAAAAAGAGATAAAAACATATTCAATCTGAAAGCAACATTTTATAAGTGGATAGTCCAAATCCGATCCTGCATTATGCTAATTCCTACACTCTGATGAGAAGGAAAGTATTTCTTCGAAACTCCGCGGATTAAGGACTACCCACTTATCAAGTATTTCCTTTTCAGATCAAATATGTGTTTAACTCTTTTTCAAAGTGTTTTTTAACATGTGTTATTAACTGTTTGCTCTTATATATATATATATATATATATATATATATATATATAAACCCTATGTATCTCTTCATTTCAGGTCAATATTTTTTTTATTTTGCTATGAAACGCTAAGAAAGTAAAATTATTTTTTTATTTTGCTATGAAACGCAGAGAAAGTGAAATTGTTTTTTTTATTTTGCTATGAAACGCAGAGAAAGTGAAATACACTGAAAGAGCATAACAAGATGCTTTATTTCTTTTTGTTTATATAAATGTTTTGAAAATGTATGGAATAATTAAGCTGTAATATATTCTCCGCGTCTCATTCTCGTAAGGCTTCATTTGGCTATTGCATAATTTTTAATATTGGTTCATGTGGTTTCTTGGTTGTATATACTTCTTATTGATGGCTTTGATTGTTAGACAATTAGACCTTCTTGTTTTCACGAAACTATTTACCGCAGCTAGAATTCACTAGTCTACCAGGCAGATGTCTACTTAACATCCAATTCTATACCTTTCTTTTTTCACTGTAGGATATGATCGATACTTCTTTTTATTTGTTTTAGATGTTGACCTAGATGTATTTAGCTTACATTTTAGTTTATACTACTTTGTTTGTTTTTTTCAGTTATTCCTATATAATAAATGACTGGAGAAATTCCCTTTTGGCCTAAAGTATAGTAGGTTTGCCACAACAGATGCCTCATAAAAATCCAATACGTCTAGACGATTATCCATAATCTTATGTAACTTTAAAACACCCTTTAAGACACATTCAGTTGTTATAATAAAATACTACATTTATCCTATGGACAACAGCAACGTCTTTAGAGGAAAAATTTCCTATATTTTCATCTAAATATTTACTCCTCCCACCACAACCACCAGTCAGCAGTCGAAGGAAATCTACACTTTCTACATATTCTAGGCTTACTTCGCCTTTAACTGACTGATACACACGGATACATAATTAATTTTCCCGTATTAGAATTTAAAAATTATAAAGACTCCCTCGGAAAAATACGCTTCCTCTGATTCTTTACTTTCTTACTCTCATATTCCGAAATTTCCTCACTTTAAACTAACACCTCAAAACAATTTCTTATATCGTCGATTAAATTCATAAACTGTCGTGTTTTATTTCTTTCTTTTTACTGACAACATTTTTTTTATAATTTTTTTTTTTTTTTTTGCTTTTGCTTTTGGTTTTGTTTGTGTTTGAAAAGTTAGTCTGCTACTTTTTACGCCGTATCTCGGCGTCGGTTACAATTGCTTAACTGTATTTCCCCCTTTTTTTTGGCTTAGTACGTTTAAACAACTTTTAAAAAAGTATCATACTGTTAAACTCAGCGTAGTATAAACACCCCCACCTTCCTATTTTACGAACGAGGTTGAAAGTGTTCATTTCGGCAGCCTTTCTTCTACATTTGTGTATATTTCGTTTTTGTTTTTTTTTCTCTTTTTCTTTCTTTGTATTCATCGAAACTATTTTTTCCCGCCTATTCGATCACATCTCTTTGAACACGGTTTGCACAAAACGTATATGCCGCAGTTTGATAAATAATGTTAACTGTTTTTAAATTTATATATTCATACTTCTCCTCTTTGGGCATTCATTATATTCGTTTTGAACATATGCATTTACTGAAGCGCAGTAAATAATCCACGTGATTATTTAGAAACCCATTAAAACGCGAGGAAGGGATATTACTGGAACCCTAAAAAATTTGCTACAAAAATGTTTAGGAATTTTAACACACATTATTAATTTTTTTTTTTTTTTTTTTGCGCACACGACACTAACATAAAATTTAATCAAACACATTCTGCTCTTAGCTTGCTCGGACGGAACACTTTCAAAATGTAAACACAATATTGGTTTGAGAATGTAAATACGCACAAAATTCCACGCGCCATTATCCTCACACAAAACTGCTATAAAAACTTCTTTAAAGAGTACCAATATTTAATTTTCGATTATGGAGCGATTATCAATACTTTACTGATGCTATATATTTTTTTCATTTCTGTTCTTGTGTATGATCAAATTTAATTTTATCATTTTGACTGATTATCAGGATTAAAAAGCTGTGACTTATCATGTCGATGCTTTCTTTTTAGAACTGATTAAACACTTGTAAATAAATCAGGCCACAAAAATATTGTGCAGATAGGTTGCAATCAGTGTCTGCAGATTATCGCCACAAAACAACACTAATCGCCGGTAACCAACAGTACTAACAATCTCAGACATTGGCTTCCACTAGCTGCTACTGAGAAAAATACCCGACAGTGGAACCCAAATTATTTTATTTAGGCCACAGTGGCCAGTGTCCGCTAATTTCTTGAGACGGCAGTGACCACCTACAACAACCGTTGTTTAATTTGTTTTCAAGTGAGGTATTTTTACGATTCTCTTCTGGATTTGTTATACTTCCACCGGGCACCGACGGTTAACGAGTTCATCTGCTTTATATATTATAAATCATCGTGTTTTGTATTATTATTATTATTATTATTATTATTATTATTATTATTATTTTTATTATTTTTATTATTATTATTATTATTATTATTATTATTATTATCATTATTATTATTATTATTATTATTATTTTTATTATTATTATTATTATTTTTATTATTTTTATTATTATTATTATTATTATTTTTATTATTTTTATTATTATTATTATTATTATTATTTTTATTATTTTTATTATTATTATTATTATTATTATTATTATTATTATTTTATTATTACCATTATATTTTAAACTGCACACGTCAAATAGCAAACGTATGCATAAACAGAACCAATTTAACTTAGATGACAAAACATAAAAGATAGAATAAATAAATAATAACAAAAAATAATTAAATAATATTCACAACAATAATAATAATAATAATAATAATAATTATTATTATTATTATTATTATTATTATTATTATTATTATTATTATTATTATTATTATTATTATTATTAATAATCTTATAAAAATACATTAAAACAAGCAGCAACATTGTTTCCACGCAAATGCCTGGCGATATAAGGCGGAAAATGTGCGTAGCTTAATTGTCATCTATAGATTGAAATTTACTGCCTGTTGAAGAAAAATCAGAAGACAGACATAAAAATTTTTGTAACATATATATATATATATATATATATATATATATATATATATGTATCTATCTACCTATATATAAATACATGAATACATATATATATATATATATATATATATATATATATATATATATATATATACAGATACATGAACACACATGAATATATATAATACTCGGAAAACAATTTTTATTTGAATACCTGTCGTGCAGATTAAAATATTGTAATAAAAAATAAAGAAAGTGACTATATAGATTATTTTGCCAATATTTTTCTGTCAATGACGATACTACTTGGTGCCGAGAATTGAGTAACTGAACTACTTTTCGTATCTGTATGTGACAGATGGGTTTCAAATTTCTAAAAACATTACCCACACTGATGCGTCCTAGAATATAACGCAACTCTCTTTGAAAAAATATAATACACACACACATATATATATATATATATATATACATATATGTGTGTGTGCGTGTGTGTATGTATATGTGTGTATGAAGGAGAGAAAGATTTTTAAATATAATAAAGGGTTCTAAATACAACATTTTGTGTTATTATTCCTCATATGTTTATCCACTAGTTAGTGTACTTAACATTCCGTCTTGTATGCAATTGAAAAGTATAGTTCAATCTTTAACAAAGAAAACCAATGTAAAACTAAAACTATATGTGTGTGTGTGTGTTTATGTGTGTGTTTGTATCTACAATACACAAACACAAAACAACAACATGCGTTCTCTGTTTCACCCACACGCGCACACACAGAAACACAGACACAGACACACACACACACACACACACATATATATATATATATATATATATATATATATATGTATATATATATATATATAGAGAGAGAGGGAGATACAGAGAGAGAGAGAGACAAAAAGGAGATAGAAAGCGACAGAGATGTATATATATTTAGCCATATTTATGTGCTGTTATCGGCGTAAATATATAGGAATGATTGGTTTCCATTAAGGGAATTGGATATAGTTTGGTTGTTCTCAAGCGTTGCCATGTTGTCTCTGGAGGGCATCAAGAAAAAAGAGAATTCCTCGTCAGCAGGTTTTGGAATGAAAGTAATGTCAGCAGAGAGCACGGAGATTCTGATTAGACTGGATGTAAAGAAAGATTTTCCGCATCACTGACATTAGGAGTGATGGAAGTAGAATGTAGAAGAATAAAAAAAAGAACATTACGTAATGATAGGAAATCTCGTGTAGTTGATGATGATGATGATGATGATGATGATGATGATGATGATGATGATGATGATGATGATGATGATGATGATGAAACAGCGAGAAAAAGAGGAAGGAGAAGTAATAAATAATGCAAATAAATGATAAAGTTTGAGAAAAGTGGGTTAGGGAAATGGCACGTGACTGTAAAGATGATGACAATGGCATGGAATAACGGAAACAATTCAAATGATGAAGATTATGTTAATAATGATGATGATAATGATGAGGCTAAAATGTACTAGGAGAAAAGGGGAAAACACCAGATGTCCATGATCATGATAGAAATAATTATAATAGCGATAATAAGTAAGAGATGAAAAAGCATCAGATGATGATAATGATGCTGATGACGAGAAGGGGTAAGAAAACATCTGCTGGTGCTGCTGGTGCTGCTGCTGCTGCTGCTGATGATGAGAAGGAGGAGCAGGAGGGGGAGGGAGAGGAAGCGTTAGTTGGTGATAATGGCAATGATGATTACGATGACAGGAAGAAGAAGAAGAGAAAACAACAGATGATAATAATGATAACGATGAGGCGTATACTGACGATTGGTGATGAAGAATGAAAGCAAATGAGACAATAAGTTAAAGAGCAGTTACATGATGTATAGGGAAGATGTAAAAGAGAAAACAGAAAAATTGATGAAAAAAGAATGAGAACAAACAAATGCAGGACGAAAAGGTTGAAGAGAAAACATTAAAAGGGATGATAAGCCGGTAAACAAAAAGAAGAACGACAAGTAAAATCCAAAGAAATAGATGAAATCTGAGAAGAAATATAAGAAAGATTAAGTACATAGACAATTACAAAGCAACAACGAAAAACATACGGAATAATTTGGCGTATAAGATGTTCCTTAAAGTTAACAAAAATCATCTTTAAAAAACAATATTTCATAAGATACCGGGTGTTGCAATCTCTAGCCAAGGGTAAACAAACATGGTTTCGTGATTTAAAAATCGTCTTATAAAACTGATATATGATAAAGTTATTAACATATGCTCCAATTCTGTACTTTGTCTTATCTGATGGCCGCATTATACGCCAAATTATACGGTAAATAATAAAAAAAAAGAATCGATAAAATAAGAGGGATTAAGAGATTTAGGTTTAATAGGATAAAAATGTACATTTACAGTTATAAAAAAAAACAAAGGGAATTTGGAGTGAACAACCTACCCGATGAAACAGCAACAAAAATGACGGAAAAGAACACAAAGAAAAATGAATTGATTATATTAAAAGAGAGAAATTGAAAAAAAGCTGAAACTATTCCGATGAATGATTAGACATTATTAGAAGTTTTCAATGAATAACATTCCTGTGTCCTATAAAAATGACCTGAATTGAAACTATCACCGGAAACAAGTAAAGCTTATATTCTAGGTCGGGGAAGAAGAATTGCGTAATATGAAATACAGAAGGACAATTAAATATTTTAAATGTGTACATTTTAGTAATATTGGTTTATTTCTTTATAAGATACAAACACATAAACAAAAGTGTAAAGACAGTCGTTCAGTGATAGTGAAAGATTTTTCCGTCGCCTGATACACACCCGTACACTCTTACCGCTAAACACAGTAGTTCTGGTTTGCTTCTCTCTCTCTCTCTCTCTCTCTGTCTCTCTCTCTCTCTCTCTCTTTCCTGTCAATGGTCAACAGAGAATTATAAAGGAGTTTGCATGTTGACAAAAATTCGCCTGTGTTGATTTTGAAAACAACGATAAAAAAATTGTCAGGTGTATATAAATTACTGTTGAAACGATTAATTGGAATCAGAATCGGGAATTGAAGAAGTCGGAAGTTTTTTGCTGTATCGGAATCAGAAATACCTGTGCCTATATTCCGATGCAAAAAATGACTTCTTTAATTTCTTTTTTTTCCCCCCCACTACTTGCAGTTCCAATAAAATACTAATATATTAGGCTTCCAGTAAAAAATAAAATCTGCAGATCACCCCACCACACTAGTGTGTTTTTACGTTTGGGAATTTATAAGCACATTTTACATGTTTTTCGTTTTACGAAAATCAGAAAAAAATAATCATTTTATCGTTCATTATTTAGAGATTTATTAAAATCAGAATAAGTAATTATATCGAAATCTTGAATTAATTACGGATTCGGCAATTATATCGGAATCGGAAAAAATATTGAGATCGTCCCATCACTAATATAAAGATGGCTTCAGCGATTAGACTGAAAAAGAAGAATACATTGTATGAATTCCCAAATTGGTTACCCATCTAGTACTGATCATGTTAACATCGGTGATGTAATTAGAAACGGTGTATCAACGTGATTATGCCGTATTAATTCCAGTTTCAATGTAATTATTATTTCATTTAAACAATTAAGCAAAAACTGAGCAAGTGAGAAATCCTTATTAAAAATCGAATTAGAATTAGAATTAATCTTAATAAAATAAAGATTTTGGATTTTGGCTCTTATTAGATAAGGGAAAATGCCTTACATGCGGTTAACATATTTTCAAATATATTCATTTTTTTTCTTAATCTTGCACGAATTACAATGCGAAACGGTAAAATTGTTACCCTGGAAAAGATATGATTGGATTTACTTTTGTAAAAAAACGTGTTTTGTTTTTTGGGGTTTTTTTTTGTTTTTTGTTGGAGATCATCTACAAGTTGGACATTTGTGTATAAATCTTTACAGCGATAGGAGCATTTATCATGTCTGAAAGTGACGCAATGTGCACCGAACCAGATGTGAGATGCGCCGCTATACAACTCATGCTCTCTATCTATCCAATTTATGAGAACAGAGCCATTTCCAGCACCCCCCAAATGCAAATACGGACGGTCCAACTTTTGAGGGTACAGCTTAACGAAGTTTCCTGTCACTGTTATGGTCTTTCGTGTTATTTCGAGTAAGGGCCACATCCTGCAACCTCTTATCTTACAAGCCAGCTTGAAGTCAACACCAAATTGTACCGGATATTCTGGAGAACGTGGTGATCCCCTGTAGAATCAGATCGCCTATGGCAGAACCTGCGTGTGGCAGCTAGAGTCGGCGATGGAGCACAAGGTTAAAGAGACCCAGGTCTGGCTTCAGAAGGAGTGCTACGACTTTGTACCCTTCTCTCATTGTCCCCTCCTTCTAGGACCTGAATCCGCTGGATTACTTCGTTTGGTCATACGTCGAGAACTTCATCAACCTAACTTGCCACAAATGTAAAGTAACGAACATGACCTCCAACAACACAAAAATCAGTTTATAAGGATAATAAAAAAATCAAATTATAATAAAAATAAAAATCTGTTTCATAAGAAGAAACAACAACAAAATCAATTATTTGCACGATCGTTTCGGAAAACAGTGTTTTTATTGTGGTAGACATCAAGTTACGAACAATAATTATTATATATAGTTTTTTCTATGAAACATTGTTTCCTCATCAGCAAATATTGGAAAGGGTTTTTATTAAATTTAAAAGACACCATAAATAAACCTAGCATTAAAGTAAGGCAGATGTATCTGGAAAAAATTAAAATAAAGGTATGGATTTAAAACTTGATAAGAAAATTAATATGAGTTAGAGATAGAAATAAAATTGAGTAAAATTATAAATATAAATTTGGTTTACGTACAATATTATACATACATACATGTACAAATACATACATGCATACATATGAGAAAGTATAGAATATATATATATACATAGATATACATATATATATATATACATAAAAACATTCATACAAATATTTACCTTTTAATTTTTCGCCTTTTGAAATCAGGAACTATGGTTAAAGTACTCATATAGATGCTTACTATAGCTTTCCAGTTTATGAAATGATAAATTTTCAAAAAGAACGTTTATGTAATAATTTATTTCCGTTAACGTACTTTTGATTAACGGACGCTAAGGTTTAAAATTCGAAAGAAATTGGAAGATAATGTTATTTGTATAATTAAAGAATGTAAGGGAGATAATTAGTCTAACTTTATTTATTACAGAATAATAAAAAAAATTGTAATCTATTTTTACTAATAAGTAATTTTTAATGATTTAAGGTGGTTTATGTTTATTAAATGTTAACCAACGTTTTTGACTGCATGTGAATATTAGTTCCTCTTTTGTATTTAATAGGGGGGTTGTATTTTTTATATCTTCATATTCTAAAATTTGTAGGGTCTCTTTTGTACATAGTGCACAGAATTTATCTCCTGGTTTATATGGTTTGCAAGATTCAATTGCTTCCCATTTCAACTTGAAAGGAATATTGTTATTCTTGAGTTGCCAAATATACTTGGATAGAGTAGTTTGGTTTGGCAGAGAGTTATTTTTAAAAGAATAGTTGTGCGTTGAAATTCTATGTTTTATTAGGCCAGACGTGGAATCAAAATATATTGCCTCTTGTTTATTGTGATTATTTTCCGTTATGTCTGTTGCTGGATTATTATATGGTGGGTTGGTTTGTAATTGATCGGTAGATTGGTTAAAGTTTGTTTCATTATTTAATCTGGTGGTTAAGTTATGGCTGTTAATAGATTCATGTAGATTTGGGGTTTTTGATAATGTGCAGCTATAGATTACATTTTTAATTTTACATGATCATTGTAGGGGACATTTATTTTTCCTTCTACAGTTACAGTCTGCTATATTTTGTAAAGTTGTATTTTGTAGCTTATTAATTTTCTTGCTATTAGAATTAATTATTTTTGATGAAGGTTAGGCATAGAAGAGTAAGAGACTTTGATTGTATTCTTATTGAAAATTTTATTATATCTATGGGGGCTTTAAAGTTCTCATCTAATATTTTTAAAAATTATCTGGCTATATTTGTCTCTAGGTTTTTGGAATATGGAGGATTGAATCATAGGGTCTCCTTATGTCTATTCTTACGTTTACCGGTTTTGGGTTGTTGCTTATTTGTATTATTATCTAATATTTGTGGTTTGGTTTTATCTTTTTTTGTCTCTTGGTCATTTTTCTTAACTCGTATACGGGAAGACATTGCCATATTATATGTTATTACGCTCTTAATAGGTTTATTTTCTATGCAATTTATGTTTCTATCATTTTTATTTATGAATTTAATTTGTGAATTGTATCCCGAGTTTTTAAGGGCTTCATTGTAATATTTTTCATTTTTGATAAATATGTTTTTAGTAGAAGACAATCTTGAAATTCTTAAAGCGATATTGGGAACTATTGATTTTAATATTGATTTAGGGTGGTTTGATTCATTGTGGACATATAGTAGAGATTGGTTAGGTTTATGATGGGTTCAAATGTAGAATTCTGAAGATTTAAGGTTATGTCTAAGAAATTAACAATTTTTTTTTATTTGAGTCGATTTTTATACTAAGTCTATAATTTTCAAATAATTTATGTAGAGCTTTAATTGCTTTTTCGTAATTATTATTTGTAGAGTTAGTTACGAAAAGTGCATCATCTCTGTATAGTCCTCCTTCAAGTTTGAACTGTTTGTTGAGTGTACTTTAACTATAGTTCCTGATTTGAAAAGGCGAAAAATTAAAAGGTAAATATTTGTATGAATGTTTTTATGTATATATATATATGTATATATGTATATGTATATATATATATATATTCTATACTTTCTCATATGTATGCATGTATGTATTTGTATATGTATGTATGCATGTATAATATTGTACGTAAACCAAATTTATATTTATAATTTTACTCTATTTTATTTCTATCCCTAACTCATATTAATTTTCTTATCAAGTTTTAAATCCATACCTTTATTTTAATTTTTTCCAGATACATCTGCCTTACTTTAATGCAAGGTTTATTTATGGTGTCTTTTACAAAAAAAAAACCCTTTCCAATATTTGCTGATGAGGAAACCATGTTTAATAAAAAAAAAACTATATGTAATAACTATTGTTCGTAACTTGATGTCTACCACAATAAAAACACTGTTTTCCGAAACGATCGTACAAATAATTGATTTTGTTGTTGTTCCTTCTTATGAAACGGATTTTTAATTTAATTATAATTTGATTTTTAAATTATCAATCACATTACTAAATATAAAATTAGCTCTAGGATATTTACCTATCGAGCTCATTATATATCTAAATTACAACGAGCACTTTTTCTTTCCCTGTATTTTAATTAAACTAGTAATTTTACTATTACTTTAAAATACACTTTGCTCTTTAGACTATTGTTCTAAACTCCTTTAATATATATATATATATATATATATATATATATATATATAATATATATTGATTTTTATTGTAGAGTAGGGATACCGTATTAAAAAACGCGTTTGATTTGCAAACATACATCATTATCACGATGACACATCGGTTTGCGTTACATAACCGAAGTTAAGTAACACTGAACCTGGACCAGGCTGAAATACGTGACTATGTGGGAATTCCAGGTTCTGTTAACTTATATCGATCTTATTTTTAGTCGTCCCGGAATTCTCATTACATCTGAACTCAAGCAGCACCGATGCAGGGGATATTGCGCAACGATTGTCTCACAATTACAAGCGCAGCTACCTAACCCTAACCCTAACCCCTATAAAGGGTATCCATTGTCTTTCGAGACTGAACGGAGACTTCGGCCGGTAATTTGAAAAACTGATTCATGCAACTTATATTGCTCACAAGTTTTGATTTTTTGTAAGCAAAAAAAAAGAAGATACATAAGTAACCTCAAATATATGTTGATGTGTTATTAGATATCTTTTAATATCCATTATATTAACTTTAATTTTAATTACGTTTTTTTATTTATAGTAGGGATTTCTCTCTCGCTATCTTTCCCTCTCTCTCTCTCTCTCTCTTTGTCTCTCACTCTCTTACTCTCTTTCTTTCTCTCTTTCTTTCTTTCTCTCTCTCTTTCTCTCTCTCGCTTTCTCTCTCTTTCGTTCTCTCTCACTCTCTTTCTCTCTCTTACTATCTCTCTCTTTCTCTGTTTTTTTTTTTTTTTGCTTAATTATTTAGATGAAATGATAATTCAATTAAACTTAGAAGACTTATTTTTCTTTCTACGGATTTACATATTTCCATGTTTTAGTTGTATGTGTTTCTATTTCATGATTTAATTCCAGTGCGTATATTTTTTATCTACTTTCTTCATTCAACGTTTTCGACTTTATCTAAGGCTATGTTTATATACACCTGACAATTCTTTTATCGTTATTTTCAAAATCAATCAGACGAATTTTTGTCACCGTACAAGTTTCTTTACAAGTCATTGTTGGTCATTGACAGGAAAGAGAGAGAGAGAGATAGAGAGAGAGAAGGAGAGAGAGACACTATTGACATATATTTGATATATTTGTTTATATTTTGCCAATCAGAAGCCGGCCGAATTGCTTGTTATTTACTGGAATACAATTGCTTCAAGAATAGTTTTTTTTCAGGAATGTTAGTCCAAATAGAAAAGAATGTCAATTCTATAGAATAGATACAGAAAATTATTATTTATGAAATTATAATTATTGCCGCCCCTTTAAGAAATAAAATATATTGAAATTGAGCACTGTCTGAGGGAATTGAAAATTGGTGGTGGCGGCGGTGATTATGATGCTGCTGCTGCTGATGATGATGATGATGGTGGTGGTGGTGGTGTGATGATGATGATGATGATGATGATGATGATGGTGGGGGTGATGGTGGTGGTTGCGATGATGATGATGATGATGATGATGGTGGTGGTGGTGGTGGTGGTGGTGGTGGTAGTGGTGGTGATGGTGATGATGTAACAGAATTTATACCAAAAAAATACAAAAAACAAACCAATTCCGGTGAAGATTATGACGTGATGATGTATAGCGAGAAGATGCCCGCCGCAAATAGCGATCGATAGTTTAAGTGAAGCATCCGTTTCAAATGCTAAAACTAAAAGCAATTTTTGACTAATAGTTAAGGGACTTCGCCGCATATAATGTCTCACGGCTCCAACGGTATTTGATCAATAGCAGATCGGTATTTTTTTTTCAGTTAAATGATTATATCAAATATATTTATTATGAATATTTGGAATATTTGAACTAAAATTTAATTAAGCATCAAAAGGTAACAGTAAAACATCATATACACTTACTTATGGCGGATTATATATTTCGAAAGAATTAATTTCTTGAAATTGTTTAAGGTTCATATCAACTACAAGAAAGTGTCGAAATCTTATATTTATATAATTAAAATAATTATCCAAAGCAACAGAATTATACTTCATAATTTACCTAGGATTAATCGGTTTTCCTGGAGAATAAAGTTTCATAAGGATATCAAATTCATTATCGGTTCCCAGTCGCCGTCCTCCTACATACAGTGTTTCTTATTCCCAAATGCCCCCTCATCTGGTATTAACTTGGTTCAGCGTTGCTTAACTTCTATAGTCTAACAAGGATCGGCGTGTCAACATTATTATGCCATAAAGTATAATACATAGCAATAGACATAACTTTGCTGCATCCAATCAGACATCATTTCAACGACGTTAACCAGTTTGCGTAACACATACACCTCGTATCAAATTAGTTTGGTAGGGAAATGTACACACATATACACACATACAGACAATTTCACTTTTATAGATATATAGATAATTTTCGTTCACCCATTACAAGGCATATTACCACCTGCACGTAAGGGATTACTATTCTAGAGCAGGCCTAGGGAAGATTAGCAAGATGCTGGTTTAAGTTAAATTGAAACTTCTGCGTATCAATACAGTCTGGGAAGCAGGTAGGGAATTCCAAAGCATAGCTGTTCAATGGAATAATTATTACAGAAGAAAGCTTCATGGCATTTAGGGACGTCAACAGTAAAGGGGTGAGACTTTGTTGCTAAGCGGTTTTGTGGAATATATGTACGTCGAGGGGGGCACACTGGCAACGAGTTCATCAAAGCATATTCTATTAAAACATTTGTAAAACAGACAAAAATATGCATATATAAGGTGGAAACTGTCATGTTAATTTTATTTATGTATTTAGTATTTTGTTTTAATACTCAACTCAGTTTGCTATCGAATTTAAAACCTTTCTCTTTTAATGCTCATTCCAAAGGTTAGTGTAGTAATTGCCTGTTTTTTTATGATACCAACTTACCAGAAATTATTTCCTTCATTTGAAAATTCAGGCAGTGTAGTATGTGATTGTTTGTGATAATATCATCTACTTAGACATTATTCTTCATATTGTTTTTGGAGGGTATCTCGAAATGTCAACGCTAAATAAGCTTAACTCAGATTGACAGGTTTTTATAAAACTCAGCCGAAAGGTTAAACCTGCATATTGATATCGCGTTGTTTAACATTGACAATATATCAGTGGCTTTGTTTTTAGCGTGTATTCATATATATCTCTCCCCCCTCATTTATTTTGTTCTTCTCTCTTTCTTATCACTATTTTTTCTCATTTTTAACCGAAGTTTAATTACATTAAAGAGTTTGCTGCAACGACGTCCAACAGAGACGCATAGCAGTTTGGGAGATAATCGCAGACAGCGACGGACGATTTGGGAATAGGTCGCGAATTAAAAATTTTCCTTAATTTTTAAAAATAAAATAGTTCTATTTTATATAATGCTTTGTCGCTTTTTTTATACAAAGGTTCAATTACAGCACAACTGTCTTTTACATAAATGACAATAAACATGCTGCCTGTACTGTCGTTAAGAAGACTCGGAGACAAGACCCAACAGCATATATAGCTGACGTTATTTCAACTCCAGACCCAAAGGGATATGTGCATATGGTTTCTCATCCTGGGGAGTGGGTTGCCGTGTCAGGATGTTAAATCAGTTCCAGAAACGTCCCAACGACAAACCAAGTACTGTTTTCCCGGCAAGCGATCGTGTAACACTACTATTCTTTCAGGTACCCCATCAAACATTTTTCGGTTATTAGTATGATTTATGTCCTGTTTTAACAATACCCACACTATTACATTATATACGATTGTGAAAGATGCTGATAGTGTTGTATCTGTTTTGTGATCATCAGATCGTCCTAACCAGGTATTCTCCCCATGTGATCTGATGAAAACATATTTTCTAGTTTATATATTTTCTACACGATGCTTAGCGTTGCAGAAATATGTAGTGTTATAACACTCGCAAGATATCATGATGCTATTTTTACGTGGCAAACCCAAAACTCTAGTTTTCTTTTCGTATAATTTCATATCTTAAGAAAACTTCACCGTGATAATTAATATCTATTTCCGGCCTGTCACTTTTAATATGTTGCGTCTAGATCACTTATCTCGCAATCGATTAGACTATGGCCTTTCTATTTGCTCCTGTTTGCACAGATGTATGATCTATTATTAATAATTATTAAACCGATCATTGCTATAATAGGCGTTCGAAATTATATCATTCACGTTTATAATAATAGTGTGAATATAAATATATAATTATTGAAACAATCATCGGTTCAATGTTATATATATTTGATACCGGGTTTATATTAAACTGTCTTTTACTGTTATACTACTTAAATAAACATCAGAAATACTTTTAAAAGGGGGATTTTTTGAGTAAATAAACTACAAAGATAGAATATTATTCTAAATTTTATAATATGTACCGTTAACAAATATTATGTTACGATGGTGATCTGCCCTACTTTGTAATTATATATGTTGCATTTTGAGCCGCGGGTGCGTACGCACAGACATTAAAGATAGATTTTTATCTACGTTCTTGTATCCTATAAAAATTACCTGGATTGTAACTATCACCGAAAACAAAAAAAAAAAAAAAACTTACATTTTAAGGTCAGGGAGTTTAATTTTCGTAACGAAAAATACAAAGGAATAATTACAGAATTTAAATATGTACATTTCACGAATATTAGTATGTCTCTTTATAAGACACAAATAATACAAAGAAGGATGAAAACAAGAAGAGAGTTGAGAGTCGTTCTTTGTAGGGGACAAATTCCGCCGTCGCCTGGCAAGCACGCACACACACACACACACACACACACACACACACACACACACACACACACGCTGAACGCATTTATTCTGTCCCGTTTCATTCTTTTGTCAGTGACCAATAGTTAATTGTAAATAAACTTGTATGTTGACAAAAATCCGTATGTGTTGATTACGGGACCAACGATAAGAGAATTGTGAGATGTTAGAATTTCTCAAACCTTCGAAAAATGCAAACTAACCAAATTATATATATATATATATATATATATATATATATATATAGCTTAATTTAAAAGGAAAAGATAAAGTTCAATGTCACAAAGGATTCCTCTTAATCTCTTTCGTCCCTAATGCATCTTACGCTAGATGCCGCATCTTTCCCATGTAACCTAGCACCTCCTCCACACTTCTAATGAGAAGCATTAGGCTTCGAAATACCCTGGCATAAAGAGTCCCTTCTATCCCCCAAATTTTGCCTGTATTATTCCATTATTAAATAAATGATCATTCTATATCTAAAAATATATAGTTTTGTGTCTTCATTTCTTACTCTTGTTGACCTACTATATATATATATATATATATATATATATATATATATATATATATATATATATATATATATAAGAGTGTAGCCATCAACAATTGTGGGGGTTTCAGATATTTATCATTTTTTATTTTGAAATATTTTATTACGCGTTTCAAGCCTTGTTCAGCTCTCTTCAAATATTTTTATATAAAGTTTTTTTTTTTTAAATGAAAGTTTGAAATGTCTTTTTTGAAAACATTTTTACTCTGACAACACTGATTGTGTTTTTCAGAGAAATGCCACCATCAGATTTTTGTCACCAATAGTCGGTGTGTTGCTGAAGAGTTCAATCAGAGTTAAGTCCATTTAGTAGCCGAGGGGACTTTTGGTCTATTTGGAGAAGATTTTTTATGGAATTTTATGAGTTTCTTTGTTTTGATGTGTGCGTATATGTGTGTCAGTGTGTGACTGTGTGTTAAGATGAGTTGTCTGTTGTGCGTGTGTGTGCGTGAATGTTTGTAGTGCGTGAATGTTTGTGGGTCAAGATCCGTGATTTTTTTCCTTGCCACATGTGTGTGCCCGTGTGTGTGGGGGGGTGCCTGTATGTGCGCATGCCCGTGCGTGGAAGAGGAAGACAGAGGCAGGATACCTAGATATGTACAAGATCGATTTCCAATCAAACACACACATACATTTACTCAAGCACACGCGCACACACAAACAAAATGGAAAATAGATAATATGATATATACACATACACGCACACACAATCACACACATACATATACATACACACATACATATACATATATATATATACATTCACATACACACATACACATGCATACGCATGTAGACACAGACACACATACACACACTCATATATACAGAAACACATGCAGAAGCACACATACATACAGACATCTGCATATACACACACGCGAATGCATCCACACACCCATATATACACACACATACACACACACGTACCCACACACAATTACCCACCCATACACTACAAAAGTATTGTTTAAAGTTTTCTTTTTCTAGAAAGATTCTCTTTTATTAAGTGTGTGCAGAGTAGTGTATTTTGTTTCTATTTTTTTTATTTATTTCATGGAAAGAAATAGTATTATATTGGATACGGATACGTATGCCCGTGAATGTGTGCGTGTGTTTTATCATGCTTGTTTTGTTTCTTGTATGAGGCTGCACATTTGCCTAAGTATGCATGTGTGTAAGTGTATTTCGTGTTTTGCTTATTTATGTGTATTGTTATTGGAATATGTTTAAAGCGGAGTTGAACTTTGCTATGAAGTTTTTTCTTGTGTTAATAAGTAGAAGCAATTGTCAGTTTAGTAAATGAGCGTTATCTCGAATTTTCCTACAATGCATGTGTGTATGTGCTGTGACACATGTAGGTGTCTATTTTCTGCGATTTTGATGTTGGATCGATGTAAGTCTACTCTATTACTAAGGTTTTCAGTGGCACCTATGTAGGATTTATCGCATGCTGCACATTTTATTGCATAGACCACATTTTTTGAAGTGCAGTTTAGGTCTTTTTAATTTTGAATATTTGTATGGGGTTCATGAATGTGTATATGTTTCATTCTAATATTATGTTGTAGACTCCACATCGTTATTTGTTGCATTTTGTGTCTCCTTTTGTTTCTCTTGATTTCGTTTGGATGAAATAAGAATGTGTTTTAGGTTATTGGGTTGGCGTTCCCTTTTTTATTTTTGTTATTTTAAGAAAGTTGTTTAGTTTGCTGTTTTTGTAAATTGGACGAGGTTTTTCGTTATCTTTGTGAAAAGTTCTGGGTTGTTTATGTTATGTCTGGAGACGTATTTTAGGATTCGTTCTTTCTTTCGTTCTTTATGGGTTCTCAAATCTTCTACTGGTATATTTATCATAAGTTGTCTATAAGTTGTGGTGGGTATATTCTTTTTCTTAGATTCATTCATAGTTTCTTTGAATCGTGTTGTTCGAAAGTTTTTGTGTTGTAGAAACATTTAAGATAAGCACTTTCAAGAAAAGATGTCATTGTTATATGACGAATCGAAAACTCTAGGTTTCTTTCCTATGGTTTTATATCTTAGGAAAACTTCACCGCGATAATTAATATTTCTTTCCGACCTGCCACTTTCAAAACGTTTCGTCTAGATCACTTACCTCGCAGTCGATTAGACAGTGGCCTTTATATTTGGCCCCGGGTAGCACAGATGTATGATCTATTATTAATAATTATTAATCAATCATTGCTAAAATAGACGTTCGATATATTAATTCATTACTTTTATAAAAATGGAGTAAATATAATTACATACTAATTATAATGGAGTAAATATAAATATATAATTATTATACAAGTATATTATGACTATAATATGTAACAGATACATAACATCTAATATTTTTTATATTTTGTAATTATGAACATATATTTTATAGTTAGATTAACCCCCCCCCCACACGCATATATATATATACACACACACATATATATGCATATATATAGAGAGAGAACGAGACGGTAAGATGATTGATAATTTATAATTAAAATTAAAAATAAAAAATCGGTTTCACAAAGAAGAACAAACAAAATCAATAAACTGTACGATCGTTTCGGAACGATGTTTTTATTGTGACAGACAATAAGTCTTGGGCAATAATTTTATCATTTAGTTATTTGAAACAAAGTCTCCTCTGTGTTTTTTTTACTGACTCAATATTAAAATAGCTCTAGAATACATATATATATATATATATATATATATATATATATATATATATATATATGCCTATCGAGCTTATTATATATCTACATTACAAGGAGCACTTTTCTTGCATATTATTTTAATTGTATTAATGAATTTACTAACACATTAAAATATACTCTGTAGTTCTACTCCCCCCAAAATTATATATATATATATATATATATATATATATATATATATATATATATATATATATAAGATAGACGCATTCTTTAATTATTAATGCAATCCGAATGTCCTTAACAGAAAATATTTTAAAGGTGTAGGCGTGCAAGCAGACTTCAATAATAAAAACTAAGGCTGACACAATTTAATTAATCAGTTAAACATTTTTTTGTTTGTTTTGTTTTTTCATTATTATGCAGGGTGAGAGTTATCAAAACAATAAACGTGGGTTCCTATCGAGAATGTATATGTTACTTATGGTGACGTCTCTTAAAACAACTCCTGGTATATACATTGTTCATTACTCCTCCGAATTTAGCTGCGACAGTTTTCTTTTGTTTAAGAATCGTCCCGGATAGACGTTATCTTTTAAATTACCACCACACACGCCCAATGCCTCTTTAGAATTGCAATTTTCATTAATGAGACCATTCGAAAGTTGTCTCCACCGCCGTTCCACACGATTATTTTGGTGTGTTCTTATGTACGTTTTTATCGGAATACGTCGCACAAGTGGCTAAAAATGATAATCGAAGTCAGATTTAAACAGACTTTACTCTTTTATACAACCTAACATAAAAAGTGCACTTGAGAAGTGTTTTGACTGCACAAGCAGAAATGTACAACCAATTTAATAAACTGTAGATTCTTTTTAAGTCGGGTGCGTGTTCGAAATTCATTTTTATTTCATCAGCAAACTTGTATCATGATACTTGTCTTTGAATGATTTTACTTTAATTTAATTGATTATGACAAAATAATTTCAATAAATCAACAATTGGTTATATCATTAGAGAGGGCGCGTTCGAAATGAATATTTTTACAGTACAATTGAACCATGGCACTGGCTTTTTAATTTTAAACTTTAAGTGATACCATTGTTTATAGATAAGTTTATAAAATAATCAGAAGATACTGTACAGTGCAATATAAACTAGAATTATGTTGGCCTAAGCCAAAGCCGACGGTCATGTAAAACTTTCTCCAACTATATTGTAGGAAGGGGGGCCCTTAATAGAGCAAGAAAAAATCGATTCGAAAAAAACATAGTCGATTTCTACTGATTTCAATTACGATAAAAATATGTGAGGGTGAAATATTTGTTGATCCTCAATCAATTCCGGATACATCGGGTCTTCCTGCTATTTTGTTGTATAGATTTACTATAACCGCCATCAATTTATAACACGACATTTTTTTTATATTCTCAGAATATGATTTAATAGAGAGTAATTTTATTTGCAATTGCACATCCACAGTTTCTGTTGTCTTTGATTCTTAGCATAGTTTTTACAAGTTTCATGTGGCGGCTTGACATTAATATTGTTAGATCTGCTGGAAAAATATAAATAGCAAACACAAAAACTATTTTATGTAAGGTCCGCGATTTCCTTGTTGCCGTCTACTTTCCCAAGAAACAGGTTTGTTACCGCAAACATATATATATATATATATATATATATATATATATATATATATATATATATATATTCTAGCAGAAGTACCCGTCGTTGACTGGGTACAAAAACAACCTACAGAAAATGGGCTGTGATTTATAAAAGTTATGTAAAGAGATAGGTTTTGATACTCACAATCTTCACCCTAAGCAAAATATGATGAAAGTAAAGATAATTTTCGCGAAAATATATATTTTTATATCAACTTTGTTTCCATTCGTAGCCAAGAGTTATAAACAGAATGATGTTTCCTTACGAAGAGAAAATGTTATATATATATATATATATATATATATATATATATAATAATATAAATATACAAGTAATAAATGTTACAATGGTCAATAAAAGTTCATTGGTTTGTATTTTTAAGGAGTTTGTAAATTTTGTTTTTTTAATTCACGAACCGGTTAAAAAAATCAAAATGGCAGCGATTTTGAAATAGAGAGTCCCGTTTTCAATTTGAAGGAGGGGCACCTGAGCATTCTGTGTTAACAATTTAAGAGAGTTCCGTCAACGCAAGGAATATTTATAAACATATTTTAATGTTTTCCATTATTTGCTGCCCGAGGAATATTCGATTATGGCATATGTAGTTTATATTAAAATATATTTACGGAATTATCGCCTCAAATTTCGTTTAAATTTCGGTTCGCTGAAAAAAGAGCATTAAAAACTATTTCCCCCCAAAAAAAACATGAACTGAACTTTTATTGACTATGGTAACATTTATTTATTGTATATTTATTTTTTCGGGAAGTCGTTTATTGGATTTTCTGCAAAACACTCTTACAAAATAATATAGACTAAATATCAAAAATGAAAGAAACAAAAACAGTTTTAAAAAATAATTAAGCTTTACTTACTTTAGTAAAATAATCCGACACAGCAAAATGGGATATTACAAAAGTAAACACGTATTTTTTTAAAGCAAAGAATCCATATGGATATGAATAAGAACAAGATGGCGCCCTTTCAAGCAGAGCAGCTTCGTTTCAGTTTTACAGTATTGAACAGTGCAGTATTGCGCTGTCGGAGTCAGGGTTGCACGATTGTAATGTAAAGAACACGCACAAAGGGTTGTAAAAAGCTGAATTCCTTCTAGTACACTTACAAAAAAGGCTTAAACAAATATATAAATAAAAATAATAAGGTTATGTAAACGTTTTTAAAAAGATACGTAATCACGTGAGCAGGATTTTTCCTTCTTTTGACACGATAACAAGTAACGTTCTTACTTTTCATTATTTATCTATTTATCTATTTTCGAAACAGTGCCACGTGCAAGTGGAGAAGGAAAAAACAAAGTTATGCAGAAGTTGTGTCGAGAATTGTCTAAAGTTCCGATTTGGGGGGGGGCTTTCAATTTAATAAGAACGTGAATATATGAGGTGAATTGATTCGACACAGTATGATTCAACTCAAAAAATAAATAAAAGCTAACGTGAATTTAGATTAAAGTTAAGGTATTATTGTGAGACCTCACCCCTTTTAAAAAACCTTGTTAAACTTTGTGACATATTTCCATTCTATGGAGGTCAGGCGCGAACGAACACCCCATCATTTTATTATACTATATTTCTTCAAACTGAAACATAATTATCAAAGTATACTTACGCAAATAGATATGAAAAGTCGTTGGTAAAGTGTGTGGCATAATTCCATGGAGTACAGGCCCGAACGCAGACCAAACAATTTTATTATACCATCACTATTTAAGTTTAAGCATATTTATCAAATATTCGTGTGTACATCTATATCAAAATCACTTGTAAACGTTTTTTTCATTTTTTATTTCCATACTTTGGGGGCCAGACGCGAACGCAGACCCCACAATTTTTATGAACCACCGTTCTGCCAGATCAAACATACCCATTCCTGATCCGCGATACATCTTCTATCATTATATGCAATCAGTTTCTTTTTTAAAATAGTCAACCATATAGGAGCCTATTTGTGACCACACGCACACACACACACAGACGTTCAGCTTTATATTATAGAATATATATATATATATCATTATATTTATATACTAGTGTATTCTATTCATTGTCATACAACGTGAAAATAATCTTACAATATTAAAAATTCCTGAAGCGTCATACATTAGAACTCAGCATTCTACTATAAATGATATTGCGTTCGGATGCGTATAAAATAGAAATGAGAGTATATGTGTAACATGTTTATATTAAAATTCCTATCCCTTTTTATATCGTAAACTGCTGCAACTATCCCCGGAACTGACTCCATAAGAAGTGCTACTCCCTAAAAAGTATAGTTTTGTCCGGTCATAAAATACGCTTAAATATGATATTTTAATTTGTCCAGATTTCATATATGGAGTCGATTTTTAAAAGTAAAGAAAAGAAGTATTTAGGTGCTAGAATCGAAACCGACGCAAATACTGCGGAACCCAAAAATAATTTTTAAAAATATGTTTGTTAAGTTAATATAACTTAACTAGGTATAGTTAAAGATCTCATTATTTATATGATTACTCGAGTGAAATAAGGTTAAGTACTATTTATAATAAGGATGATGTTATCAAT